>NC_141763.1:97719062-98022633 GCF_982258835.1 Parasteatoda tepidariorum
CTCTCCCGTGCCTCGGTTGCGCAGTAGGCAGCGCGTCAGTCTCATAATCTGCTCTAAATTGAGATATCTGAAGGTCGTGAGTTCGATCCTCACCCGGGGCAGTAGTTTTTAGTAGCAGTTATTTCGTGCGATAATACATTTTGAAGATTTAATATTAAAATAATGAAAGCATAGTTAAAGTTAAATATTATACTTCTTCACTCTCTCCCGTGCCTCGGTAGCGCAGTAGGCAGCGCGTCAGGCTCATAATCTGCTCTAAATTGAGTTATCTGAAGGTCGTGAGTTCGATCCTCACCCGGGGCAGTAGTTTTTAGTAGCAGTTATTTCGTGCGATAATACATTTTGAAGATTTAATATTAAAATAATGAAAGGATAGTTAAAGTTAAATATTATATTTCTTCACTTTCTCCTGTGCCTCGGTAGCGCAGTAGGCAGCGCGTCAGTCTCATAATCTGCTCTAAATTGAGTTCTCTGAAGGTCGTGAGTTCGATCCTCACCCGGGGCAGTAATTTTTTGTAGCAGTTATTTCGTGCGATAATACATTTTGAAGATTTAATATTAAAATAATGAAAGGATAGTTATAGTTAAATATTATATTTCTTCACTTTCTCCTGTGCCTCGGTAGCGCAGTAGGCAGTGCGTCAGTCTCATAATCTGCTCTAAATTGAGTTCTCTGAAGGTCGTGAGTTCGATCCTCACCCGGGGCAGTACTTTTTTGTGGGAGTTATGTCGCACGATAATACATTTTGCCGAGTTAATATTAAAATATTGAAAGGATAGTTAAAGTTAAATATTATATTTCTTCACTCTCTCCCGTGCCTCGGTAGTGCAGTAGGCAGCGCGTCAGTCTCATAATCTGCTCTAAATAGAGTTATCTGAAGATCGTGAGTTCGATCCTCTCCCGGGGCAGTAGTTTTTAGTAGCAGTTATTTCGTGCAATAATACATTTTGCCGAGTTAATATTAAAATATTGAAAGGATAGTTAAAGTTAAATATTATATTTCTTCACTTTCTCCTGTGCCTCGGTAGCGCAGTAGGCAGCGCGTCAGTCTCATAATCTGCTCTAAATTGAGTTATCTGAAGGTCGTGAGTTCGATCCTCACCCGGGGCAGTAGTTTTTAGTAGCAGTTATTTCGTGCAATAATACATTTTGAAGATTTAATATTAAAATAATGAAAGCATAGTTAAAGTTAAATATTATATTTCTTCACTTTCTCCCGTGCCTCGGTAGCGCAGTAGGCAGCGCGTCAGTCTCATAATGTGCTCTAAATTGAGTTATCTGAAGGTCGTGAGTTCGATCCTCACCCGGGGCTGTAGTTTTTAGTAGCAGTTATTTCGTGCAATAATAAATTTTGAAGATTTAATATTTAAATAATGAAAGCATAGTTAAAGTTAAATATTATATTTCTTCACTTTCTCCTGTGCCTCGGTAGCGCAGTAGGCAGCGCGTCAGTCTCATAATCTGCTCTAAATTGAGTTATCTGAAGGTCGTGAGTTCGATCCTCACCCGGGGCAGTAGTTTTTAGTAGCAGTTATTTCGTGCAATAATACATTTTGAAGATTTAATATTAAAATAATGAAAGCATAGTTAAAGTTAAATATTATATTTCTTCACTTTCTCCTGTGCCTCGGTAGCGCAGTAGGCAGCGCGTCAGTCTCATAATCTGCTCTAAATTGAGTTATCTGAAGGTCGTGAGTTCGATCCTCACCCGGGGCAGTAGTTTTTAGTAGCAGTTATTTCGTGCAATAATACATTTTGAAGATTTAATATTAAAATAATGAAAGCATAGTTAAAGTTAAATATTATATTTCTTCACTTTCTCTTGTGCCTCGGTAGCGCAGTAGGCAGCGCGTCAGTCTCATAATCTGCTCTAAATTGAGTTATCTGAAGGTCGTGAGTTCGATCCTCACCCGGGGCAGTAGTTTTTAGTAGCAGTTATTTCGTGCAATAATACATTTTGAAGATTTAATATTAAAACAATGAAAGGATAGTTAAAGTTAAATATTATATTTCTTCACTTTCTCCTGTGCCTCGGTAGCGCAGTAGGCAGCGCGTCAAACTCATAATCTGCTCTAAATTGAGTTATCTGAAGGTCGCGAGTTCGATCCTCACCCGGGGCAGTAGTTTTTAGTAGCAGTTATTTCGTGCAATAATACATTTTGAAGATTTAATATTAAAATAATGAAAGGATAGTTAAAGTTAAATATTATATTTCTTCACTTTCTCCTGTGCCTCGGTAGCGCAGTAGGCAGCGCGTCAGTCTCATAATCTGCTCTAAATTGAGTTATCTGAAGGTCGTGAGTTCGATCCTCACCCGGGGCAGTTGTTTTTAGTAGCAGTTATTTCGTGCAATAATACATTTTGAAGATTTAATATTAAAATAATGAAAGGATAGTTAAAGTTAAATATTATATTTCTTCACTTTCTCCGGTGCCTCGGTAGTGCAGTAGGCAGCGCGTCAGTCTCGTAATCTGCTCTAAATTGAGTTATCTGAAGGTCGTGAGTTCGATCCTCACCCGGGGCAGTAGTTTTTTGTAGCAGTTATTTCGTGCAATAATACATTTTGAAGATTTAATATTAAAATAATGAAAGGATAGTTAAAGTTAAATATTATATTTCTTTACTTTCCCCTTTGCCTCGGTAGCGCAGTAGGCAGCGCGTCAGTCTCATAATCTGCTCTAAATTGAGTTATCTGAAGGTCGTGAGTTCGATCCTCACCCGGGGCAGTAGTTTTTAGTAGCAGTTATTTCGTGCAATAATACATTTTGAAGATTTAATATTAAAATAATGAAAGGATAGTTAAAGTTAAATATTATATTTCTTCTCTTTCTCCTGTGCCTCGGTAGCGCAGTAGGCAGCGCGTCAGTCTCATAATCTGCTCTAAATTGAGTTATCTGAAGGTCGTGAGTTCGATCCTCACCCGGGGCAGTAGTTTTTAGTAGCAGTTATTTCGTGCAATAATACATTTTGAAGATTTAATATTAAAATAATGAAAGGATAGTTAAAGTTAAATATTATATTTCTTCACTTTCTCCTGTGCCTCGGTAGCGCAGAAGGCAGTGCGTCAGTCTCATAATCTGCTCTAAATTGAGTTATCTGAAGGTCGTGAGTTCGATCCTCACCCGGGGCAGTAGTTTTTAGTAGCAGTAATTTCGTGCAATAATACATTTTGAAGATTTAATATTAAAATAATGAAATGATAGTTAAAGTTAAATATTATATTTCTTCACTCTCTCCTGTGCCTCGGTAGCGCAGTAGGCAGTGCGTCAGTCTCATAATCTGCTCTAAATTGAGTTATCTGAAGGTCGTGAGTTCGATCCTCACCCGGGGCAGTAGTTTTTAGTAGCAGTTATTTCGTGCAATAATACATTTTGAAGATTTAATATTAAAATAATGAAATGATAGTTAAAGTTAAATATTATATTTCTTCACTCTCTCCTGTGCCTCGGTAGCGCAGTAGGCAGCGCGTCAGTCTCATAATCTGCTCTAAATTGAGTTATCTGAAGGTCGTGAGTTCGATCCTCACCCGGGGCAGTAGTTTTTAGTAGCAGTTATTTCGTGCAATAATACATTTAGAAGATTTAATATTAAAATAATGAAAGGATAGTTAAAGTTAAATATTATATTTCTTCACTCTCTCCTGTGCCTCGGTAGCGCAGTAGGCAGCGCGTCAGTCTCATAATCTGCTCTAAATTGAGTTATCTGAAGGTCGTGAGTTCGATCCTCACCCGGGGAAGTAGTTTTTAGTAGCAGTTATTTCGTGCAATAATACATTTTGAAGATTTAATATTAAAATAATGAAAGAATAGTTAAAGTTAAATATTATATTTCTTCACTTTCTCCTGTGCCTCGGTAGCGCAGTAGGCAGCGCGTCAGTCTCATAATCTGCTCTAAATTGAGTTATCTGAAGGTCGTGAGTTCGATCCTCAGCCGGGGCAGTAGTTTTTAGTAGCAGTTACTTCGTGCAATAATACATTTTGAAGATTTAATATTAAAATAATGAAAGGATAGTTAAAGTTAAATATTATATTTCTTCACTTTCTCCTGTGCCTCGGTAGCGCAGTAGGCAGTGCGTTAGTCTCATAATCTGCTCTAAATTGAGTTATCTGAAGCTCGTGAGTTCGATCCTCACCCGGGGCAGTAGTTTTTAGTAGCAGTAATTTCGTGCAATAATACATTTTGAAGATTTAATATTAAAATAATGAAATGATAGTTAAAGTTAAATATTATATTTCTTCACTCTCTCCTGTGCCTCGGTAGCGCAGTAGGCAGTGCGTCAGTCTCATAATCTGCTCTAAATTGAGTTATCTGAAGGTCGTGAGTTCGATCCTCACCCGGGGCAGTAGTTTTTAGTAGCAGTTATTTCGTGCAATAATACATTTTGAAGATTTAATATTAAAATAATGAAATGATAGTTAAAGTTAAATATTATATTTCTTCACTCTCTCCTGTGCCTCGGTAGCGCAGTAGGCAGCGCGTCAGTCTCATAATCTGCTCTAAATTGAGTTATCTGAAGGTCGTGAGTTCGATCCTCACCCGGGGCAGTAGTTTTTAGTAGCAGTTACTTCGTGCAATAATACATTTTGAAGATTTAATATTAAAATAATGAAAGGATAGTTAAAGTTAAATATTATATTTCTTCACTTACTCCTGTGCCTCGGTAGCGCAGTAGGCAGTGCGTTAGTCTCATAATCTGCTCTAAATTGAGTTATCTGAAGCTCGTGAGTTCGATCCTCAGCCGGGGCAGTAGTTTTTAGTAGCAGTTACTTCGTGCAATAATACATTTTGAAGATTTAATATTAAAATAATGAAAGGATAGTTAAAGTTAAATATTATATTTCTTCACTTTCTCCTGTGCCTCGGTAGCGCAGTAGGCAGTGCGTCAGTCTCATAATCTGCTCTAAATTGAGTTATCTGAAGGTCGTGAGTTCGATCCTCACCCGGGGCAGTAGTTTTTAGTAGCAGTTACTTCGTGCAATAATACATTTTGAAGATTTAATATTAAAATAATGAAAGCATAGTTAAAGTTAAATATTATATTTCTTCACTTTCTCCTGTGCCTCGGTAGCGCAGTAGGCAGCGCGTCAGTCTCATAATCTGCTCTAAATTGAGTAATCTGAAGGTCGTGAGTTCGATCCTCACCCGGGGCAGTAGTTTTTAGTAGCAGTTATTTCGTGCAATAATACATTTTGAAGATTTAATATTAAAATAATGAAAGGATAGTTAAAGTTAAATATTATATTTCTTCACTTTCTCCTGTGCCTCGGTAGCGCAGTAGGCAGCGCGTCAGTCTCATAATCTGCTCTAAATTGAGTAATCTGAAGGTCGTGAGTTCGATCCTCACCCGGGGCAGTAGTTTTTAGTAGCAGTTATTTCGTGCAATAATACATTTTGAAGATTTAATATTAAAATAATGAAAGCATAGTTAAAGTTAAATATTATATTTCTTCACTTTCTCCTGTGCCTCGGTAGCGCAGTAGGCAGCGCGTCAGTCTCATAATCTGCTCTAAATTGAGTTATCTGAAGATCGTGAGTTCGATCCTCAGCCGGGGCAGTAGTTTTTAGTAGCAGTTACTTCGTGCAATAATACATTTTGAAGATTTAATATTAAAATAATGAAAGGATAGTTAAAGTTAAATATTATATTTCTTCACTTTCTCCTGTGCCTCGGTAGCGCAGTAGGCAGTGCGTCAGTCTCATAATCTGCTCTAAATTGAGTTATCTGAAGGTCGGGAGTTCGATCCTCAGCCGGGGCAGTAGTTTTTAGTAGCAGTTACTTCGTGCAATAATACATTTTGAAGATTTAATATTAAAATAATGAAAGGATAGGTAAAGTTAAATATTATATTTCTTCACTTTCTCCTGTGCCTCGGTAGCACAGTAGGCAGTGCGTCAGTCTCATAATCTGCTCTAAATTGAGTTATCTGAAGGTCGTGAGTTCGATCCTCACCCGGGGCAGTAGTTTTTAGTAGCAGTTATTTCGTGCAATAATACATTTTGAAGATTTAATATTAAAATAATGAAATGATAGTTAAAGTTAAATATTATATTTCTTCACTCTCTCCTGTGCCTCGGTAGCGCAGTAGGCAGCGCGTCAGTCTCATAATCTGCTCTAAATTGAGTTATCTGAAGGTCGTGAGTTCGATCCTCACCCGGGGCAGTAGTTTTTAGTAGCAGTTATTTCGTGCAATAATACATTTAGAAGATTTAATATTAAAATAATGAAAGGATAGTTAAAGTTAAATATTATATTTCTTCACTCTCTCCTGTGCCTCGGTAGCGCAGTAGGCAGCGCGTCAGTCTCATAATCTGCTCTAAATTGAGTTATCTGAAGGTCGTGAGTTCGATCCTCACCCGGGGCAGTAGTTTTTAGTAGCAGTTATTTCGTGCAATAATACATTTTGAAGATTTAATATTAAAATAATGAAAGGATAGTTAAAGTTAAATATTATATTTCTTCACTTTCTCCTGTGCCTCGGTAGCGCAGTAGGCAGCGCGTCAGTCTCATAATCTGCTCTAAATTGAGTTATCTGAAGGTCGTGAGTTCGATCCTCAGCCGGGGCAGTAGTTTTTAGTAGCAGTTACTTCGTGCAATAATACATTTTGAAGATTTAATATTAAAATAATGAAAGGATAGTCAAAGTTAAATATTATATTTCTTCACTTTCTCCTGTGTCTCGGTAGCGCAGTAGGCAGTGCGTTAGTCTCATAATCTGCTCTAAATTGAGTTATCTGAAGCTCGTGAGTTCGATCCTCAGCCGGGGCAGTAGTTTTTAGTAGCAGTTACTTCGTGCAATAATACATTTTGAAGATTTAATATTAAAATAATGAAAGGATAGTTAAAGTTAAATATTATATTTTTTCACTTTCTCCTGTGCCTCGGTAGCGCAGTAGGCAGTGCGTCAGTCTCATAATCTGCTCTAAATTGAGTTATCTGAAGGTCGTGAGTTCGATCCTCACCCGGGGCAGTAGTTTTTAGTAGCAGTTACTTCGTGCAATAATACATTTTGAAGATTTAATATTAAAATAATGAAAGCATAGTTAAAGTTAAATATTATATTTCTTCACTTTCTCCTGTGCCTCGGTAGCGCAGTAGGCAGCGCGTCAGTCTCATAATCTGCTCTAAATTGAGTAATCTGAAGGTCGTGAGTTCGATCCTCACCCGGGGCAGTAGTTTTTAGTAGCAGTTATTTCGTGCAATAATACATTTTGAAGATTTAATATTAAAATAATGAAAGGATAGTTAAAGTTAAATATTATATTTCTTCACTTTCTCCTGTGCCTCGGTAGCGCAGTAGGCAGCGCGTCAGTCTCATAATCTGCTCTAAATTGAGTAATCTGAAGGTCGTGAGTTCGATCCTCACCCGGGGCAGTAGTTTTTAGTAGCAGTTATTTCGTGCAATAATACATTTTGAAGATTTAATATTAAAATAATGAAAGCATAGTTAAAGTTAAATATTATATTTCTTCACTTTCTCCTGTGCCTCGGTAGCGCAGTAGGCAGCGCGTCAGTCTCATAATCTGCTCTAAATTGAGTTATCTGAAGGTCGTGAGTTCGATCCTCACCCGGGGCAGTAGTTTTTAGTAGCAGTTATTTCGTGCAATAATACATTTTGAAGATTTAATATTAAAATAATGAAAGGATAGTTAAAGTTAAATATTATATTTCTTCACTTTCTCCTGTGCCTCGGTAGCGCAGTAGGCAGCGCGTCAGTCTCATAATCTGCTCCAAATTGAGTTATCTGAAGGTCGTGAGTTCGATCCTCACCCGGGGCAGTAGTTTTTAGTAGCAGTTATTTCGTGCAATAATACATTTTGAAGATTTAATATTAAAATAATGAAAGGATAGTTAAAGTTAAATATTATATTTCTTCACTTTCTCCTGTGCCTCGGTAGCGCAGTAGGCAGCGCGTCAGTCTCATAATCTGCTCTAAATTGAATTATCTGAAGGTCGTGAGTTCGATCCTCACCCGGGGCAGTAGTTTTTAGTAGCAGTTATTTCGTGCAATAATACATTTTGAAGATTTAATATTAAAATAATGAAAGGATAGTTAAAGTTAAATATTATATTTCTTCACATTCTCCTGTGCCTCGGTAGCGCAGTAGGCAGCGCGTCAGTCTCATAATCTGCTCTAAATTGAGTTATCTGAAGGTCGTGAGTTCGATCCTCACCCGGGGCAGTAGTTTTTAGTAGCAGTTATTTCGTGCA
This sequence comes from Parasteatoda tepidariorum, assembly GCF_982258835.1. Taxonomy (NCBI): domain Eukaryota; kingdom Metazoa; phylum Arthropoda; class Arachnida; order Araneae; family Theridiidae; genus Parasteatoda; species Parasteatoda tepidariorum. The sequence continues at coordinate 97,727,273 of NC_141763.1, forward strand.
ATAATGCATTTTGAAGATTTAATATTAAAATAATGAAAGGATAGTTAAAGTTAAATATTATATTTCTTCACTTTCTCCTGTGCCTCGGTAGCGCAGTAGGCAGCGCGTCAGTCTCATAATCTGCTCTAAATTGAGTAAGCTGAAGGTCGTGAGTTCGATCCTCAACCGGGGCAGTAGTTTTTAGTAGCAGTTATTTCGTGCAATAATACATTTTGAAGATTTAATATTAAAATAATGAAAGCATAGTTAAAGTTAAATATTATATTTCTTCACTTTCTCCTGTGCCTCGGTAGCGCAGTAGGCAGCGCGTCAGTCTCATAATCTGCTCTAAATTGAGTTATCTGAAGGTCGTGAGTTCGATCCTCACCCGGGGCAGTAGTTTTTAGTAGCAGTTATTTCGTGCAATAATACATTTTGAAGATTTAATATTAAAATAATGAAAGCATAGTTAAAGTTAAATATTATATTTCTTCACTTTCTCCTGTGCCTCGGTAGCGCAGTAGGCAGCGCGTCAGTCTCATAATCTGCTCTAAATTGAGTTATCTGAAGGTCGTGAGTTCGATCCTCACCCGGGGCAGTAGTTTTTAGTAGCAGTTATTTCGTGCAATAATACATTTTGAAGATTTAATATTAAAATAATGAAAGGATAGTTAAAGTTAAATATTATATTTCTTCACTTTCTCCTGTGCCTCGGTAGCGCAGTAGGCAGCGCGTCAGTCTCATAATCTGCTCTAAATTGAGTTATCTGAAGGTCGTGAGTTCGATCCTCACCCGGGGCAGTAGTTTTTAGTAGCAGTTATTTCGTGCAATAATACATTTTGAAGATTTAATATTAAAATAATGAAAGGATAGTTAAAGTTAAATATTATATTTCTTCACTTTCTCCTGTGCCTCGGTAGCGCAGTAGGCAGCGCGCCAGTCTCATAATCTGCTCTAAATTGAATTATCTGAAGGTCGAGAGTTCGATCCTCACCCGGGGCAGTAGTTTTTAGTAGCAGTTATTTCGTGCAATAATACATTTTGAAGATTTAATATTAAAATAATGAAAGGATAGTTAAAGTTAAATATTATATTTCTTCACTTTCTCCTGTGCCTCGGTAGCGCAGTAGGCAGCGCGTCAGTCTCATAATCTGCTCTAAATTGAGTTATCTGAAGGTCGTGAGTTCGATCCTCACCCGGGGCAGTAGTTTTTAGTAGCAGTTATTTCGTGCAATAATACATTTTGAAGATTTAATATTAAAATAATGAAAGCATAGTTAAAGTTAAATATTATATCTCTTCACTTTCTCCTGTGCCTCGGTAGCGCAGTAGGCAGCGCGTCAGTCTCATAATCTGCTCTAAATTGAGTTATCTGAAGGTCGTGAGTTCGATCCTCACCCGGGGCAGTAGTTTTTAGTAGCAGTTATTTCGTGCAATAATACATTTTGAAGATTTAATATTAAAATAATGAAAGGATAGTTGAAGTTAAATATTATATTTCTTCACTTTCTCCTGTGCCTCGGTAGCGCAGTAGGCAGCGCGTCAGTCTCAGAATCTGCTCTAAATTGAGTAAGCTGAAGGTCGTGAGTTCGATCCTCACCCGGGGCAGTAGTTTTTAGTAGCAGTTATTTCGTGCAATAATACATTTTGAAGATTTAATATTAAAATAATGAAAGCATAGTTAAAGTTAAATATTATATTTCTTCACTTTCTCCTGTGCCTCGGTAGCGCAGTAGGCAGCGCGTCAGTCTCATAATCTGCTCTAAATTGAGTTATCTGAAGGTCGTGAGTTCGATCCTCACCCGGGGCAGTAGTTTTTAGTAGCAGTTATTTCGTGCAATAATACATTTTGAAGATTTAATATTAAAATAATGAAAGCATAGTTAAAGTTAAATATTATATTTCTTCACTTTCTCCTGTGCCTCGGTAGCGCAGTAGGCAGCGCGTCAGTCTCATAATCTGCTCTAAATTGAGTTATCTGAAGGTCGTGAGTTCGATCCTCACCCGGGGCAGTAGTTTTTAGTAGCAGTTATTTCGTGCAATAATACATTTTGAAGATTTAATATTAAAATAATGAAAGGATAGTTAAAGTTAAATATTATATTTCTTCACTTTCTCCTGTGCCTCGGTAGCGCAGTAGGCAGCGCGTCAGTCTCATAATCTGCTCTAAATTGAGTTATCTTAAGGTCGTGAGTTCGATCCTCACCCGGGGCAGTAGTTTTTAGTAGCAGTTATTTCGTGCAATAATACATTTTGAAGATTTAATATTAAAATAATGAAAGGATAGTTAAAGTTAAATATTATATTTCTTCACTTTCTCCTGTGCCTCGGTAGCGCAGTAGGCAGCGCGTCAGTCTCATAATCTGCTCTAAATTGAATTATCTGAAGGTCGTGAGTTCGATCCTCACCCGGGGCAGTAGTTTTTAGTAGCAGTTATTTCGTGCAATAATACATTTTGAAGATTTAATATTAAAATAATGAAAGGATAGTTAAAGTTAAATATTATATTTCTTCACTTTCTCCTGTGCCTCGGTAGCGCAGTAGGCAGCGCGTCAGTCTCATAATCTGCTCTAAATTGAGTTATCTGATGGTCGTGAGTTCGATCCTCACCCGGGGCAGTAGTTTTTAGTAGCAGTTATTTCGTGCAATAATGCATTTTGAAGATTTAATATTAAAATAATGAAAGGATAGTTAAAGTTAAATATTATATTTCTTCACTTTCTCCTGTGCCTCGGTAGCGCAGTAGGCAGCGCGTCAGTCTCATAATCTGCTCCAAATTGAGTTATCTGAAGGTCGTGAGTTCGATCCTCACCCGGGGCAGTAGTTTTTAGTAGCAGTTATTTCGTGCAATAATACATTTTGAAGATTTAATATTAAAATAATGAAAGGATAGTTAAAGTTAAATATTATATTTCTTCACTTTCTCCTGTGCCTCGGTAGCGCAGTAGGCAGCGCGTCAGTCTCATAATCTGCTCTAAATTGAATTATCTGAAGGTCGTGAGTTCGATCCTCACCCGGGGCAGTAGTTTTTAGTAGCAGTTATTTCGTGCAATAATACATTTTGAAGATTTAATATTAAAATAATGAAAGGATAGTTAAAGTTAAATATTATATTTCTTCACTTTCTCCTGTGCCTCGGTAGCGCAGTAGGCAGCGCGTCAGTCTCATAATCTGCTCTAAATTGAGTTATTTGAAGGTCGTGAGTTCGATCCTCACCCGGGGCAGTAGTTTTTAGTAGCAGTTATTTCGTGCAATAATGCATTTTGAAGATTTAATATTAAGATAATGAAAGGATAGTTAAAGTTAAATATTATATTTCTTCACTTTCTCCTGTGCCTCGGTAGCGCAGTAGGCAGCGCGTCAGTCTCATAATCTGCTCTAAATTGAGTAAGCTGAAGGTCGTGAGTTCGATCCTCACCCGGGGCAGTAGTTTTTAGTAGCAGTTATTTCGTGCAATAATACATTTTGAAGATTTAATATTAAAATAATGAAAGCATATTTAAAGTTAAATATTATATTTCTTCACTTTCTCCTGTGCCTCGGTAGCGCAGTAGGCAGCGCGTCAGTCTCATAATCTGCTCTAAATTGAGTTATCTGAAGGTCGTGAGTTCGATCCTCACCCGGGGCAGTAGTTTTTAGTAGCAGTTATTTCGTGCAATAATACATTTTGAAGATTTAATATTAAAATAATGAAAGCATAGTTAAAGTTAAATATTATATTTCTTCACTTTCTCCTGTGCCTCGGTAGCGCAGTAGGCAGCGCGTCAGTCTCATAATCTGCTCTAAATTGAGTTATCTGAAGGTCGTGAGTTCGATCCTCACCCGGGGCAGTAGTTTTTAGTAGCAGTTATTTCGTGCAATAATACATTTTGAAGATTTAATATTAAAATAATGAAAGGATAGTTAAAGTTAAATATTATATTTCTTCACTTTCTCCTGTGCCTCGGTAGCGCAGTAGGCAGCGCGTCAGTCTCATAATCTGCTCTAAATTGAGTTATCTGAAGGTCGTGAGTTCGATCCTCACCCGGGGCAGTAGTTTTTAGTAGCAGTTATTTCGTGCAATAATACATTTTGAAGATTTAATATTAAAATAATGAAAGCATAGTTAAAGTTAAATATTATATTTCTTCACTTTCTCCTGTGCCTCGGTAGCGCAGTAGGCAGCGCGTCAGTCTCATAATCTGCTCTAAATTGAATTATCTGAAGGTCGAGAGTTCGATCCTCACCCGGGGCAGTAGTTTTTAGTAGCAGTTATTTCGTGCAATAATACATTTTGAAGATTTAATATTAAAATAATGAAAGGATAGTTAAAGTTAAATATTATATTTCTTCACTTTCTCCTGTGCCTCGGTAGCGCAGTAGGCAGCGCGTCAGTCTCATAATCTGCTCTAAATTGAGTTATCTGAAGGTCGTGAGTTCGATCCTCACCCGGGGCAGTAGTTTTTAGTAGCAGTTATTTCGTGCAATAATACATTTTGAAGATTTAATATTAAAATAATGAAAGCATAGTTAAAGTTAAATATTATATCTCTTCACTTTCTCCTGTGCCTCGGTAGCGCAGTAGGCAGCGCGTCAGTCTCATAATCTGCTCTAAATTGAGTTATCTGAAGGTCGTGAGTTCGATCCTCACCCGGGGCAGTAGTTTTTAGTAGCAGTTATTTCGTGCAATAATACATTTTGAAGATTTAATATTAAAATAATGAAAGGATAGTTAAAGTTAAATATTATATTTCTTCACTTTCTCCTGTGCCTCGGTAGCGCAGTAGGCAGCGCGTCAGTCTCAGAATCTGCTCTAAATTGAGTAAGCTGAAGGTCGTGAGTTCGATCCTCACCCGGGGCAGTAGTTTTTAGTAGCAGTTATTTCGTGCAATAATACATTTTGAAGATTTAATATTAAAATAATGAAAGCATAGTTAAAGTTAAATATTATATTTCTTCACTTTCTCCTGTGCCTCGGTAGCGCAGTAGGCAGCGCGTCAGTCTCATAATCTGCTCTAAATTGAGTTATCTGAAGGTCGTGAGTTCGATCCTCACCCGGGGCAGTAGTTTTTAGTAGCAGTTATTTCGTGCAATAATACATTTTGAAGATTTAATATTAAAATAATGAAAGCATAGTTAAAGTTAAATATTATATTTCTTCACTTTCTCCTGTGCCTCGGTAGCGCAGTAGGCAGCGCGTCAGTCTCATAATCTGCTCTAAATTGAGTTATCTGAAGGTCGTGAGTTCGATCCTCACCCGGGGCAGTAGTTTTTAGTAGCAGTTATTTTGTGCAATAATACATTTTGAAGATTTAATATTAAAATAATGAAAGGATAGTTAAAGTTAAATATTATATTTCTTCACTTTCTCCTGTGCCTCGGTAGCGCAGTAGGCAGCGCGTCAGTCTCATAATCTGCTCTAAATTGAGTTATCTTAAGGTCGTGAGTTCGATCCTCACCCGGGGCAGTAGTTTTTAGTAGCAGTTATTTCGTGCAATAATACATTTTGAAGATTTAATATTAAAATAATGAAAGGATATTTAAAGTTAAATATTATATTTCTTCACTTTCTCCTGTGCCTCGGTAGCGCAGTAGGCAGCGCGTCAGTCTCATAATCTGCTCTAAATTGAATTATCTGAAGGTCGTGAGTTCGATCCTCACCCGGGGCAGTAGTTTTTAGTAGCAGTTATTTCGTGCAATAATACATTTTGAAGATTTAATATTAAAATAATGAAAGGATAGTTAAAGTTAAATATTATATTTCTTCACTTTCTCCTGTGCCTCGGTAGCGCAGTAGGCAGCGCGTCAGTCTCATAATCTGCTCTAAATTGAGTTATCTGATGGTCGTGAGTTCGATCCTCACCCGGGGCAGTAGTTTTTAGTAGCAGTTATTTCGTGCAATAATGCATTTTGAAGATTTAATATTAAAATAATGAAAGGATAGTTAAAGTTAAATATTATATTTCTTCACTTTCTCCTGTGCCTCGGTAGCGCAGTAGGCAGCGCGTCAGTCTCATAATCTGCTCTAAATTGAGTAAGCTGAAGGTCGTGAGTTCGATCCTCACCCGGGGCAGTAGTTTTTAGTAGCAGTTATTTCGTGCAATAATACATTTTGAAGATTTAATATTAAAATAATGAAAGCATAGTTAAAGTTAAATATTATATTTCTTCACTTTCTCCTGTGCCTCGGTAGCGCAGTAGGCAGCGCGTCAGTCTCATAATCTGCTCTAAATTGAGTTATCTGAAGGTCGTGAGTTCGATCCTCACCCGGGGCAGTAGTTTTTAGTAGCAGTTATTTCGTGCAATAATACATTTTGAAGATTTAATATTAAAATAATGAAAGCATAGTTAAAGTTAAATATTATATTTCTTCACTTTCTCCTGTGCCTCGGTAGCACAGTAGGCAGCGCGTCAGTCTCATAATCTGCTCTAAATTGAGTTATCTGAAGGTCGTGAGTTCGATCCTCACCCGGGGCAGTAGTTTTTAGTAGCAGTTATTTCGTGCAATAATACATTTTGAAGATTTAATATTAAAATAATGAAAGGATAGTTAAAGTTAAATATTATATTTCTTCACTTTCTCCTGTGCCTCGGTAGCGCAGTAGGCAGCGCGTCAGTCTCATAATCTGCTCTAAATTGAGTTATCTGAAGGTCGTGAGTTCGATCCTCACCTGGGGCAGTAGTTTTTAGTAGCAGTTATTTCGTGCAATAATACATTTTGAAGATTTAATATTAAAATAATGAAAGGATAGTTAAAGTTAAATATTATATTTCTTCACTTTCTCCTGTGCCTCGGTAGCGCAGTAGGCAGCGCGTCAGTCTCATAATCTGCTCTAAATTGAATTATCTGAAGGTCGAGAGTTCGATCCTCACCCGGGGCAGTAGTTTTTAGTAGCAGTTATTTCGTGCAATAATACATTTTGAAGATTTAATATTAAAATAATGAAAGGATAGTTAAAGTTAAATATTATATTTCTTCACTTTCTCCTGTGCCTCGGTAGCGCAGTAGGCAGCGCGTCAGTCTCATAATCTGCTCTAAATTGAGTTATCTGAAGGTCGTGAGTTCGATCCTCACCCGGGGCAGTAGTTTTTAGTAGCAGTTATTTCGTGCAATAATACATTTTGAAGATTTAATATTAAAATAATGAAAGCATAGTTAAAGTTAAATATTATATCTCTTCACTTTCTCCTGTGCCTCGGTAGCGCAGTAGGCAGCGCGTCAGTCTCATAATCTGCTCTAAATTGAGTTATCTGAAGGTCGTGAGTTCGATCCTCACCCGGGGCAGTAGTTTTTAGTAGCAGTTATTTCGTGCAATAATGCATTTTGAAGATTTAATATTAAAATAATGAAAGGATAGTTAAAGTTAAATATTATATTTCTTCACTTTCTCCTGTGCCTCGGTAGCGCAGTAGGCAGCGCGTCAGTCTCATAATCTGCTCTAAATTGAGTAAGCTGAAGGTCGTGAGTTCGATCCTCACCCGGGGCAGTAGTTTTTAGTAGCAGTTATTTCGTGCAATAATACATTTTGAAGATTTAATATTAAAATAATGAAAGCATATTTAAAGTTAAATATTATATTTCTTCACTTTCTCCTGTGCCTCGGTAGCGCAGTAGGCAGCGCGTCAGTCTCATAATCTGCTCTAAATTGAGTTATCTGAAGGTCGTGAGTTCGATCCTCACCCGGGGCAGTAGTTTTTAGTAGCAGTTATTTCGTGCAATAATACATTTTGAAGATTTAATATTAAAATAATGAAAGCATAGTTAAAGTTAAATATTATATTTCTTCACTTTCTCCTGTGCCTCGGTAGCGCAGTAGGCAGCGCGTCAGTCTCATAATCTGCTCTAAATTGAATTATCTGAAGGTCGAGAGTTCGATCCTCACCCGGGGCAGTAGTTTTTAGTAGCAGTTATTTCGTGCAATAATACATTTTGAAGATTTAATATTAAAATAATGAAAGGATAGTTAAAGTTAAATATTATATTTCTTCACTTTCTCCTGTGCCTCGGTAGCGCAGTAGGCAGCGCGTCAGTCTCATAATCTGCTCTAAATTGAGTTATCTGAAGGTCGTGAGTTCGATCCTCACCCGGGGCAGTAGTTTTTAGTAGCAGTTATTTCGTGCAATAATACATTTTGAAGATTTAATATTAAAATAATGAAAGCATAGTTAAAGTTAAATATTATATCTCTTCACTTTCTCCTGTGCCTCGGTAGCGCAGTAGGCAGCGCGTCAGTCTCATAATCTGCTCTAAATTGAGTTATCTGAAGGTCGTGAGTTCGATCCTCACCCGGGGCAGTAGTTTTTAGTAGCAGTTATTTCGTGCAATAATACATTTTGAAGATTTAATATTAAAATAATGAAAGGATAGTTAAAGTTAAATATTATATTTCTTCACTTTCTCCTGTGCCTCGGTAGCGCAGTAGGCAGCGCGTCAGTCTCAGAATCTGCTCTAAATTGAGTAAGCTGAAGGTCGTGAGTTCGATCCTCACCCGGGGCAGTAGTTTTTAGTAGCAGTTATTTCGTGCAATAATACATTTTGAAGATTTAATATTAAAATAATGAAAGCATAGTTAAAGTTAAATATTATATTTCTTCACTTTCTCCTGTGCCTCGGTAGCGCAGTAGGAAGCGCGTCAGTCTCATAATCTGCTCTAAATTGAGTTATCTGAAGGTCGTGAGTTCGATCCTCACCCGGGGCAGTAGTTTTTAGTAGCAGTTATTTCGTGCAATAATACATTTTGAAGATTTAATATTAAAATAATGAAAGCATAGTTAAAGTTAAATATTATATTTCTTCACTTTCTCCTGTGCCTCGGTAGCGCAGTAGGCAGCGCGTCAGTCTCATAATCTGCTCTAAATTGAGTTATCTGAAGGTCGTGAGTTCGATCCTCACCCGGGGCAGTAGTTTTTAGTAGCAGTTATTTTGTGCAATAATACATTTTGAAGATTTAATATTAAAATAATGAAAGGATAGTTAAAGTTAAATATTATATTTCTTCACTTTCTCCTGTGCCTCGGTAGCGCAGTAGGCAGCGCGTCAGTCTCATAATCTGCTCTAAATTGAGTTATCTTAAGGTCGTGAGTTCGATCCTCACCCGGGGCAGTAGTTTTTAGTAGCAGTTATTTCGTGCAATAATACATTTTGAAGATTTAATATTAAAATAATGAAAGGATAGTTAAAGTTAAATATTATATTTCTTCACTTTCTCCTGTGCCTCGGTAGCGCAGTAGGCAGCGCGTCAGTCTCATAATCTGCTCTAAATTGAATTATCTGAAGGTCGTGAGTTCGATCCTCACCCGGGGCAGTAGTTTTTAGTAGCAGTTATTTCGTGCAATAATACATTTTGAAGATTTAATATTAAAATAATGAAAGGATAGTTAAAGTTAAATATTATATTTCTTCACTTTCTCCTGTGCCTCGGTAGCGCAGTAGGCAGCGCGTCAGTCTCATAATCTGCTCTAAATTGAGTTATCTGATGGTCGTGAGTTCGATCCTCACCCGGGGCAGTAGTTTTTAGTAGCAGTTATTTCGTGCAATAATGCATTTTGAAGATTTAATATTAAAATAATGAAAGGATAGTTAAAGTTAAATATTATATTTCTTCACTTTCTCCTGTGCCTCGGTAGCGCAGTAGGCAGCGCGTCAGTCTCATAATCTGCTCTAAATTGAGTAAGCTGAAGGTCGTGAGTTCGATCCTCACCCGGGGCAGTAGTTTTTAGTAGCAGTTATTTCGTGCAATAATACATTTTGAAGATTTAATATTAAAATAATGAAAGCATAGTTAAAGTTAAATATTATATTTCTTCACTTTCTCCTGTGCCTCGGTAGCGCAGTAGGCAGCGCGTCAGTCTCATAATCTGCTCTAAATTGAGTTATCTGAAGGTCGTGAGTTCGATCCTCACCCGGGGCAGTAGTTTTTAGTAGCAGTTATTTCGTGCAATAATACATTTTGAAGATTTAATATTAAAATAATGAAAGCATAGTTAAAGTTAAATATTATATTTCTTCACTTTCTCCTGTGCCTCGGTAGCACAGTAGGCAGCGCGTCAGTCTCATAATCTGCTCTAAATTGAGTTATCTGAAGGTCGTGAGTTCGATCCTCACCCGGGGCAGTAGTTTTTAGTAGCAGTTATTTCGTGCAATAATACATTTTGAAGATTTAATATTAAAATAATGAAAGGATAGTTAAAGTTAAATATTATATTTCTTCACTTTCTCCTGTGCCTCGGTAGCGCAGTAGGCAGCGCGTCAGTCTCATAATCTGCTCTAAATTGAGTTATCTGAAGGTCGTGAGTTCGATCCTCACCTGGGGCAGTAGTTTTTAGTAGCAGTTATTTCGTGCAATAATACATTTTGAAGATTTAATATTAAAATAATGAAAGGATAGTTAAAGTTAAATATTATATTTCTTCACTTTCTCCTGTGCCTCGGTAGCGCAGTAGGCAGCGCGTCAGTCTCATAATCTGCTCTAAATTGAATTATCTGAAGGTCGAGAGTTCGATCCTCACCCGGGGCAGTAGTTTTTAGTAGCAGTTATTTCGTGCAATAATACATTTTGAAGATTTAATATTAAAATAATGAAAGGATAGTTAAAGTTAAATATTATATTTCTTCACTTTCTCCTGTGCCTCGGTAGCGCAGTAGGCAGCGCGTCAGTCTCATAATCTGCTCTAAATTGAGTTATCTGAAGGTCGTGAGTTCGATCCTCACCCGGGGCAGTAGTTTTTAGTAGCAGTTATTTCGTGCAATAATACATTTTGAAGATTTAATATTAAAATAATGAAAGCATAGTTAAAGTTAAATATTATATCTCTTCACTTTCTCCTGTGCCTCGGTAGCGCAGTAGGCAGCGCGTCAGTCTCATAATCTGCTCTAAATTGAGTTATCTGAAGGTCGTGAGTTCGATCCTCACCCGGGGCAGTAGTTTTTAGTAGCAGTTATTTCGTGCAATAATACATTTTGAAGATTTAATATTAAAATAATGAAAGGATAGTTAAAGTTAAATATTATATTTCTTCACTTTCTCCTGTGCCTCGGTAGCGCACAGGAGAAAGTCAGCGGGGCAGCGCGTCAGTCTCATAATCTGCTCAAAATTGAGTTATCTGAAGGTCGTGAGTTCGATCCTCACCCGGGGCAGTAGTTTTTAGTAGCAGTTATTTCGTGCAATAATGCATTTTGAAGATTTAATATTAAAATAATGAAAGGATAGTTAAAGTTAAATATTATATTTCTTCACTTTCTCCTGTGCCTCGGTAGCGCAGTAGGCAGCGCGTCAGTCTCATAATCTGCTCTAAATTGAGTAAGCTGAAGGTCGTGAGTTCGATCCTCACCCGGGGCAGTAGTTTTTAGTAGCAGTTATTTCGTGCAATAATACATTTTGAAGATTTAATATTAAAATAATGAAAGCATAGTTAAAGTTAAATATTATATTTCTTCACTTTCTCCTGTGCCTCGGTAGCGCAGTAGGCAGCGCGTCAGTCTCATAATCTGCTCTAAATTGAGTTATCTGAAGGTCGTGAGTTCGATCCTCACCCGGGGCAGTAGTTTTTAGTAGCAGTTATTTCGTGCAATAATACATTTTGAAGATTTAATATTAAAATAATGAAAGCATAGTTAAAGTTAAATATTATATTTCTTCACTTTCTCCTGTGCCTCGGTAGCACAGTAGGCAGCGCGTCAGTCTCATAATCTGCTCTAAATTGAGTTATCTGAAGGTCGTGAGTTCGATCCTCACCCGGGGCAGTAGTTTTTAGTAGCAGTTATTTCGTGCAATAATACATTTTGAAGATTTAATATTAAAATAATGAAAGGATAGTTAAAGTTAAATATTATATTTCTTCACTTTCTCCTGTGCCTCGGTAGCGCAGTAGGCAGCGCGTCAGTCTCATAATCTGCTCTAAATTGAGTTATCTGAAGGTCGTGAGTTCGATCCTCACCTGGGGCAGTAGTTTTTAGTAGCAGTTATTTCGTGCAATAATACATTTTGAAGATTTAATATTAAAATAATGAAAGGATAGTTAAAGTTAAATATTATATTTCTTCACTTTCTCCTGTGCCTCGGTAGCGCAGTAGGCAGCGCGTCAGTCTCATAATCTGCTCTAAATTGAATTATCTGAAGGTCGAGAGTTCGATCCTCACCCGGGGCAGTAGTTTTTAGTAGCAGTTATTTCGTGCAATAATACATTTTGAAGATTTAATATTAAAATAATGAAAGGATAGTTAAAGTTAAATATTATATTTCTTCACTTTCTCCTGTGCCTCGGTAGCGCAGTAGGCAGCGCGTCAGTCTCATAATCTGCTCTAAATTGAGTTATCTGAAGGTCGTGAGTTCGATCCTCACCCGGGGCAGTAGTTTTTAGTAGCAGTTATTTCGTGCAATAATACATTTTGAAGATTTAATATTAAAATAATGAAAGCATAGTTAAAGTTAAATATTATATCTCTTCACTTTCTCCTGTGCCTCGGTAGCGCAGTAGGCAGCGCGTCAGTCTCATAATCTGCTCTAAATTGAGTTATCTGAAGGTCGTGAGTTCGATCCTCACCCGGGGCAGTAGTTTTTAGTAGCAGTTATTTCGTGCAATAATACATTTTGAAGATTTAATATTAAAATAATGAAAGGATAGTTAAAGTTAAATATTATATTTCTTCACTTTCTCCTGTGCCTCGGTAGCGCACAGGAGAAAGTCAGCGGGGCAGCGCGTCAGTCTCATAATCTGCTCAAAATTGAGTTATCTGAAGGTCGTGAGTTCGATCCTCACCCGGGGCAGTAGTTTTTAGTAGCAGTTATTTCGTGCAATAATGCATTTTGAAGATTTAATATTAAAATAATGAAAGGATAGTTAAAGTTAAATATTATATTTCTTCACTTTCTCCTGTGCCTCGGTAGCGCAGTAGGCAGCGCGTCAGTCTCATAATCTGCTCTAAATTGAGTAAGCTGAAGGTCGTGAGTTCGATCCTCACCCGGGGCAGTAGTTTTTAGTAGCAGTTATTTCGTGCAATAATACATTTTGAAGATTTAATATTAAAATAATGAAAGCATAGTTAAAGTTAAATATTATATTTCTTCACTTTCTCCTGTGCCTCGGTAGCGCAGTAGGCAGCGCGTCAGTCTCATAATCTGCTCTAAATTGAGTTATCTGAAGGTCGTGAGTTCGATCCTCACCCGGGGCAGTAGTTTTTAGTAGCAGTTATTTCGTGCAATAATACATTTTGAAGATTTAATATTAAAATAATGAAAGCATAGTTAAAGTTAAATATTATATTTCTTCACTTTCTCCTGTGCCTCGGTAGCACAGTAGGCAGCGCGTCAGTCTCATAATCTGCTCTAAATTGAGTTATCTGAAGGTCGTGAGTTCGATCCTCACCCGGGGCAGTAGTTTTTAGTAGCAGTTATTTCGTGCAATAATACATTTTGAAGATTTAATATTAAAATAATGAAAGGATAGTTAAAGTTAAATATTATATTTCTTCACTTTCTCCTGTGCCTCGGTAGCGCAGTAGGCAGCGCGTCAGTCTCATAATCTGCTCTAAATTGAGTTATCTGAAGGTCGTGAGTTCGATCCTCACCCGGGGCAGTAGTTTTTAGTAGCAGTTATTTCGTGCAATAATACATTTTGAAGATTTAATATTAAAATAATGAAAGGATAGTTAAAGTTAAATATTATATTTCTTCACTTTCTCCTGTGCCTCGGTAGCGCAGTAGGCAGCGCGTCAGTCTCATAATCTGCTCTAAATTGAATTATCTGAAGGTCGAGAGTTCGATCCTCACCCGGGGCAGTAGTTTTTAGTAGCAGTTATTTCGTGCAATAATACATTTTGAAGATTTAATATTAAAATAATGAAAGGATAGTTAAAGTTAAATATTATATTTCTTCACTTTCTCCTGTGCCTCGGTAGCGCAGTAGGCAGCGCGTCAGTCTCATAATCTGCTCTAAATTGAGTTATCTGAAGGTCGTGAGTTCGATCCTCACCCGGGGCAGTAGTTTTTAGTAGCAGTTATTTCGTGCAATAATACATTTTGAAGATTTAATATTAAAATAATGAAAGCATAGTTAAAGTTAAATATTATATCTCTTCACTTTCTCCTGTGCCTCGGTAGCGCAGTAGGCAGCGCGTCAGTCTCATAATCTGCTCTAAATTGAGTTATCTGAAGGTCGTGAGTTCGATCCTCACCCGGGGCAGTAGTTTTTAGTAGCAGTTATTTCGTGCAATAATACATTTTGAAGATTTAATATTAAAATAATGAAAGGATAGTTAAAGTTAAATATTATATTTCTTCACTTTCTCCTGTGCCTCGGTAGCGCACAGGAGAAAGTCAGCGGGGCAGCGCGTCAGTCTCATAATCTGCTCAAAATTGAGTTATCTGAAGGTCGTGAGTTCGATCCTCACCCGGGGCAGTAGTTTTTAGTAGCAGTTATTTCGTGCAATAATACATTTTGAAGATTTAATATTAAAATAATGAAAGGATAGTTAAAGTTAAATATTATATTTCTTCATTTTCTCCTTTGCCTCGGTAGCGCAGTAGGCAGCGCGTCAATCTCATAATCTGCTCTAAATTGAGTTATCTGAAGGTCGTGAGTTCGATCCTCTCCCGGGGCAGTAGTTTTTAGTAGCAGTTATTTCGTGCAATAATACATTTTGAAGATTTAATATTAAAATAATGAAAGGATAGTTAAAGTTAAATATTATATTTCTTCACTTTCTCCTGTGCCTCGGTAGCGCAGTAGGCAGAGCGTCAGTCTCATAATCTGCTCTAAATTGAGTTATCTGAAGGTTGTGAGTTCGATCCTCTCCCGGGGCAGTAGTTTTTAGTAGCAGTTATTTCGTGCAATAATACATTTTGAAGATTTAATATTAAAATAATGAAAGGATAGTTAAAGTTAAATATTATATTTCTTCACTTTCTCCTGTGCCTCGGTAGCACAGTAGGCAGCGCGTCAGTCTCATAATCTGCTCTATATTGAGTTATCTGAAGGTCGTGAGTTCGATCCTCACCCGGGCAGTAGTTTTTAGTAGCAGTTATTTCGTGCAATAATACATTTTGAAGATTTAATATTAAAATAATGAAAGCATGGTTAAAGTTAAATATTATATTTCTTCACTTTCTCCTGTGCCTCGGTAGCGCATTAGGCAGCGCGTCAGTCTCATAATCTGCTCTAAATTGAATTATCTGAAGGTCGTGAGTTCGATCCTCACCCGGGGCAGTAGTTTTTAGTAGCAGTTATTTCGTGCAATAATACATTTTGAAGATTTAATATTAAAATAATGAAAGGATAGTTAAAGTTAAATATTATATTTCTTCACTTTCTCCTGTGCCTCGGTAGAGCAGTAGGCAGCGCGTCAGTCTCATAATCTGCTCTAAATTGAGTTATCTGAAGGTCGTGAGTTCGATCCTCACCCGGGGCAGTAGTTTTTAGTAGCAGTTATTTCGTGCAATAATACATTTTGAAGATTTAATATTAAAATAATGAAAGGATAGTTAAAGTTAAATATTATATTTCTTCACTTTCTCCTGTGCCTCGGTAGCGCAGTAGGCAGCGCGTCAGTCTCATAATCTGCTCTAAATTGAGTTATCTGAAAGTCGTGAGTTCGATCCTCACCCGGGGCAGTAGTTTTTAGTAGCAGTTATTTCGTGCAATAATACATTTGGAAGATTTAATATTAAAATAATGAAAGGATAGTTAAAGTTAAATATTATATTTCTTCACTTTCTCCTGTGCCTCGGTAGCGCAGTAGGCAGAGCGTCAGTCTCATAATCTGCTCTAAATTGAGTTATCTGAAGGTTGTGAGTTCGATCCTCTCCCGGGGCAGTAGTTTTTAGTAGCAGTTATTTCGTGCAATAATACATTTTGAAGATTTAATATTAAAATAATGAAAGGATAGTTAAAGTTAAATATTATATTTCTTCACTTTCTCCTGTGCCTCGGTAGCACAGTAGGCAGCGCGTCAGTCTCATAATCTGCTCTATATTGAGTTATCTGAAGGTCGTGAGTTCGATCCTCACCCGGGCAGTAGTTTTTAGTAGCAGTTATTTCGTGCAATAATACATTTTGAAGATTTAATATTAAAATAATGAAAGCATGGTTAAAGTTAAATATTATATTTCTTCACTTTCTCCTGTGCCTCGGTAGCGCATTAGGCAGCGCGTCAGTCTCATAATCTGCTCTAAATTGAATTATCTGAAGGTCGTGAGTTCGATCCTCACCCGGGGCAGTAGCTTTTAGTAGCAGTTATTTCGTGCAATAATACATTTTGAAGATTTAATATTAAAATAATGAAAGGATAGTTAAAGTTAAATATTATATTTCTTCACTTTCTCCTGTGCCTCGGTAGAGCAGTAGGCAGCGCGTCAGTCTCATAATCTGCTCTAAATTGAGTTATCTGAAGGTCGTGAGTTCGATCCTCACCCGGGGCAGTAGTTTTTAGTAGCAGTTATTTCGTGCAATAATACATTTTGAAGATTTAATATTAAAATAATGAAAGGATAGTTAAAGTTAAATATTATATTTCTTCACTTTCTCCTGTGCCTCGGTAGCGCAGTAGGCAGCGCGTCAGTCTCATAATCTGCTCTAAATTGAGTTATCTGAAAGTCGTGAGTTCGATCCTCACCCGGGGCAGTAGTTTTTAGTAGCAGTTATTTCGTGCAATAATACATTTTGAAGATTTAATATTAAAATAATGAAAGGATAGTTAAAGTTAAATATTATATTTCTTCACTTTCTCCTGTGCCTCGGTAGCGCAGTAGGCAGAGCGTCAGTCTCATAATCTGCTCTAAATTGAGTTATCTGAAGGTCGTGAGTTCGATCCTCTCCCGGGGCAGTAGTTTTTAGTAGCAGTTATTTCGTGCATAAATACATTTTGAAGATTTAATATTAAAATAATGAAAGGATAGTTAAAGTTAAATATTATATTTCTTCACTTTCTCCTGTGCCTCGGTAGCGCAGTAGGCAGCGCGTCAGTCTCATAATCTGCTCTAAATTGAGTTATCTGAAGGTCGTGAGTTCGATCCTCACCCGGGGCAGTAGTTTTTAGTAGCAGTTATTTCGTGCAATAATACATTTTGAAGATTTAATATTAAAATAATGAAAGGATAGTTAAAGTTAAATATTATATTTCTTCACTTTCTCCTGTGCCTTGGTAGCGCAGTAGGCAGCGCGTCAGTCTCATAATCTGCTCTAAATTGAGTTATCTGAAGGTCGTGAGTTCGATCCTCACCCGGGACAGTAGTTTTTAGTAGCAGTTATTTCGTGCAATAATACATTTTGAAGATTTAATATTAAAATAATGAAAGGATAGTTAAAGTTAAATATTATATTTCTTCACTTTCTCCTGTGCCTCGGTAGCGCAGTAGGCAGCGCGTCAGTCTCATAATCTGCTCTAAATTGAGTTATCTGAAGGTCGTGAGTTCGATCCTCACCCGGGGCAGTAGTTTTTAGTAGCAGTTATTTCGTGCAATAATACATTTTGAAGATTTAATATTAAAATAATGAAAGGATAGTTAAAGTTAAATATTATATTTCTTCACTTTCTCCTGTGCCTCGGTAGCGCAGTAGGCAGCGCGTCAGTCTCATAATCTGCTCTAAATTGAGTTATCTGAAGGTCGTGAGTTCGATCCTCACCCGGGGCAGTAGTTTTTAGTAGCAGTTATTTCGTGCAATAATACATTTTGAAGATTTAATATTAAAATAATGAAAGCATAGTTAAAGTTAAATATTATATCTCTTCACTTTCTCCTGTGCCTCGGTAGCGCAGTAGGCAGCGCGTCAGTCTCATAATCTGCTCTAAATTGAGTTATCTGAAGGTCGTGAGTTCGATCCTCACCCGGGGCAGTAGTTTTTAGTAGCAGTTATTTCGTGCAATAATACATTTTGAAGATTTAATATTAAAATAATGAAAGCATAGTTAAAGTTAAATATTATATCTCTTCACTTTCTCCTGTGCCTTGTAGCGCAGTAGGCAGCGCGTCAGTCTCATAATCTGCTCTAAATTGAGTTATCTGAAGGTCGTGAGTTCGATCCTCACCCGGGGCAGTAGTTTTTAGTAGCAGTTATTTCGTGCAATAATACATTTTGAAGATTTAATATTAAAATAATGAAAGGATAGTTAAAGTTAAATATTATATTTCTTCACTTTCTCCTGTGCCTCGGTAGCGCAGTAGGCAGCGCGCCAGTCTCATAATCTGCTCTAAATTGAGTCATCTGAAGGTCGTGAGTTCGATCCTCACCCGGGGCAGTAGTTTTTAGTAGCAGTTATTTCGTGCAATAATACATTTTGAAGATTTAATATTAAAATAATGAAAGCATACTTAAAGTTAAATATTATATTTCTTCACTTTCTCCTATGCCTCGGTAGCGCAGTAGGCAGCGCGTCAGTCTCATAATCTGCTCTATATTGAGTTATCTGAAGGCCGTGAGTTCGATCCTCACCCGGGGCAGTAGTTTTTAGTATCAGTTATTTCGTGCAATAATACATTTTGAAGATTTAATATTAAAATAATGAAAGCATAGTTAAAGTTAAATATTATATTTCTTCACTTTCTCCTGTGCCTCGGTAGCGCAGTAGGCAGCGCGTCAGTCTCATAATCTGCTCTAAATTGAGTTATCTGAAGGTCGTGAGTTCGATCCTCACCCGGGGCAGTAGTTTTTAGTAGCAGTTATTTTGTGCAATAATACATTTTGAAGATTTAATATTAAAATAATGAAAGGATAGTTAAAGTTAAATATTATATTTCTTCACTTTCTCCTGTGCCTCGGTAGCGCAGTAGGCAGCGCGTCAGTCTCATAATCTGCTCTAAATTGAGTTATCTGAAGGTCGTGAGTTCGATCCTCACCCGGGGCAGTAGTTTTTAGTAGCAGTTATTTCGTGCAATAATACATTTTGAAGATTTAATATTAAAATAATGAAAGGATAGTTAAAGTTAAATATTATATTTCTTCACTTTCTCCTGTGCCTCGGTAGCGCAGTAGGCAGCGCGTCAGTCTCATAATCAGCTCTAGATTGAGTTATCTGAAGGTCATGAGTTCGATCCTCACCCGGGGCAGTAGTTTTTAGTAGCAGTTATTTCGTGCAATAATACATTTTGAAGATTTAATATTAAAATAATGAAAGGATAGTTAAAGTTAAATATTATATTTTTTCACTTTCTCCTGTGCCTCGGTAGCGCAGTAGGCAGCGCGTCAGTCTCATAATCTGCTCTAAATTGAGTTATCTGAAGGTCGTGAGTTCGATCCTCACCCGGGGCAGTAGTATTTAGTAGCAGTTATTTCGTGCAATAATACATTTTGAAGATTTAATATTAAAATAATGAAAGCATACTTAAAGTTAAATATTATATTTCTTCACTTTCTCCTATGCCTCGGTAGCGCAGTAGGCAGCGCGTCAGTCTCATAATCTGCTCTATATTGAGTTATCTGAAGGCCGTGAGTTCGATCCTCACCCGGGGCAGTAGTTTTTAGTATCAGTTATTTCGTGCAATAATACATTTTGAAGATTTAATATTAAAATAATGAAAGCATAGTTAAAGTTAAATATTATATTTCTTCACTTTCTCCTGTGCCTCGGTAGCGCAGTAGGCAGCGCGTCAGTCTCATAATCTGCTCTAAATTGAGTTATCTGAAGGTCGTGAGTTCGATCCTCACCCGGGGCAGTAGTTTTTAGTAGCAGTTATTTTGTGCAATAATACATTTTGAAGATTTAATATTAAAATAATGAAAGGATAGTTAAAGTTAAATATTATATTTCTTCACTTTCTCCTGTGCCTCGGTAGCGCAGTAGGCAGCGCGTCAGTCTCATAATCTGCTCTAAATTGAGTTATCTGAAGGTCGTGAGTTCGATCCTCACCCGGGGCAGTAGTTTTTAGTAGCAGTTATTTCGTGCAATAATACATTTTGAAGATTTAATATTAAAATAATGAAAGGATAGTTAAAGTTAAATATTATATTTCTTCACTTTCTCCTGTGCCTCGGTAGCGCAGTAGGCAGCGCGTCAGTCTCATAATCAGCTCTAGATTGAGTTATCTGAAGGTCATGAGTTCGATCCTCACCCGGGGCAGTAGTTTTTAGTAGCAGTTATTTCGTGCAATAATACATTTTGAAGATTTAATATTAAAATAATGAAAGGATAGTTAAAGTTAAATATTATATTTTTTCACTTTCTCCTGTGCCTCGGTAGCGCAGTAGGCAGCGCGTCAGTCTCATAATCTGCTCTAAATTGAGTTATCTGAAGGTCGTGAGTTCGATCCTCACCCGGGGCAGTAGTATTTAGTAGCAGTTATTTCGTGCAATAATACATTTTGAAGATTTAGTATTAAAATAATGAAAGGATAGTTAAAGTTAAATATTATATTTCTTCACTTTCTCCTGTGCCTCGGTAGCGCAGTAGGCAGCGCGTCAGTCTCATAATCTGCTCTAAATTGAGTTATCTGAAGGTCGTGAGTTCGATCCTCTCCCGGGGCAGTAGTTTTTAGTAGCAGTTATTTCGTGCAATAATACATTTTGAAGATTTAATATTAAAATAATGAAAGGATAGTTAAAGTTAAATATTATATTTCTTCACTTTCTCCTGTGCCTCGGTAGAGCAGTAGGCAGCGCGTCAGTCTCATAATCTGCTCTAAATTGAGTTATCTGAAGGTCGTGAGTTCGATCCTCACCCGGGGCAGTAGATTTTAGTAGCAGTTATTTCGTGCAATAATACATTTTGAAGATTTAATATTAAAATAATGAAAGGATAGTTAAAGTTAAATATTATATTTCTTCACTTTCTCCTGTGCCTCGGTAGCGCAGTAGGCAGCGCGTCAGTCTCATAATCTGCTCTAAATTGAGTTATCTGAAGGTCGTGAGTTCGATCCTCACCCGGGGCAGTAGTTTTTAGTAGCAGTTATTTCGTGCAATAATACATTTTGAAGATTTAATATTAAAATAATGAAAGGATAGTTAAAGTTAAATATTATATTTCTTCACTTTCTCCTGTGCCTCGGTAGCGCAGTAGGCAGCGCGTCAGTCTCATAATCAGCTCTTAATTGAGTTATCTGAAGGTCATGAGTTCGATCCTCACCCGGGGCAGTAGTTTTTAGTAGCAGTTATTTCGTGCAATAATACATTTTGAAGATTTAATATTAAAATAATGAAAGGATAGTTAAAGTTAAATATTATATTTTTTCACTTTCTCCTGTGCCTCGGTAGCGCAGTAGGCAGCGCGTCAGTCTCATAATCTGCTCTAAATTGAGTTATCTGAAGGTCGTGAGTTCGATCCTCACCCGGGGCAGTAGTTTTTAGTAGCAGTTATTTCGTGCAATAATACATTTTGAAGATTTAGTATTAAAATAATGAAAGGATAGTTAAAGTTAAATATTATATTTCTTCACTTTCTCCTGTGCCTCGGTAGCGCAGTAGGCAGCGCGTCAGTCTCATAATCTGCTCTAAATTGAGTTATCTGAAGGTCGTGAGTTCGATCCTCACCCGGGGCAGTAGTTTTTAGTAGCAGTTATTTCGTGCAATAATACATTTTGAAGATTTAATATTAAAATAATGAAAGGATAGTTAAAGTTAAATATTATATTTCTTCACTTTCTCCTGCGCCTCGGTGGCGCACAGGAGAAAGTCAGCGGGGCAGCGCGTCAGTCTCATAATCTGCCCAAAATTGAGTTATCTGAAGGTCGTGAGTTCGATCCTCACCCGGGGCAGTAGTTTTTAGTAGCAGTTATTTCGTGCAATAATACATTTTGAAGATTTAATATTAAAATAATAAAAGGATAGTTAAAGTTAAATATTATATTTCTTCCCTTTCTCCTGTGCCTCGGTAGCGCAGTAGGCAGCGCGTCAGTCTCATAATCTGCTCTAAATTGAGTTATCTGAAGGTCGTGAGTTCGATCCTCACCCGGGGCAGTAGTTTTTAGTAGCAGTTATTTCGTGCAATAATACATTTTGAAGATTTAATATTAAAATAATGAAAGGATAGTTAAAGTTAAATATTATATTTCTTCGTTTTCTCCTGTGCCTCGGTAGCGCAGTAGGCAGCGCGACAGTCTCATAATCTGCTCTAAATTGAGTTATCTGAAGGTCGTGAGTTCGATCCTCTCCCGGGGCAGTAGTTTTTAGTAGCAGTTATTTCGTGCAATAATACATTTTGAAGATTTAGTATTAAAATAATGAAAGGATACTTAAAGTTAAATATTATATTTCTTCACTTTCTCCTGTGCCTCGGTAGCGCAGTAGGCAGCGCGTCAGTCTCATAATCTGCTCTAAATTGAGTTATCTGAAGGTCGTGAGTTCGATCCTCTCCCGGGGCAGTAGTTTTTAGTAGCAGTTATTTCGTGCAATAATACATTTTGAAGATTTAATATTAAAATAATGAAAGGATAGTTAAAGTTAAATATTATATTTCTTCACTTTCTCCTGTGCCTCGGTAGCGCAGTAGGCAGCGCGTCAGTCTCATAAACTGCTCTATATTGAGTTATCTGAAGGTCGTGAGTTCGATCCTCACCCGGGGCAGTAGTTTTTAGTAGCAGTTATTTCGTGCAATAATACATTTTGAAGATTTAATATTAAAATAATGAAAGCATAGTTAAAGTTAAATATTATATTTCTTCACTTTCTCCTGTGCCTCGGTAGCGCAGTAGGCAGCGCGTCAGTCTCATAATCTGCTCTAAATTGAGTTATCTGAAGGTCGTGAGTTCGATCCTCACCCGGGGCAGTAGTTTTTAGTAGCAGTTATTTCGTGCAATAATACATTTTGAAGATTTAATATTAAAATAATGAAAGGATAGTTAAAGTTAAATATTATATTCCTTCACTTTCTCCTGTGCCTCGGTAGAGCAGTAGGCAGCGCGTCAGTCTCATAATCTGCTCTAAATTGAGTTATCTGAAGGTCGTGAGTTCGATCCTCACCCGGGGCAGTAGATTTTAGTAGCAGTTATTTCGTGCAATAATACATTTTGAAGATTTAATATTAAAATAATGAAAGGATAGTTAAAGTTAAATATTATATTTCTTCACTTTCTCCTGTGCCTCGGTAGCGCAGTAAGCAGCGCGTCAGTCTCATAATCTGCTCTAAATTGAGTTATCTGAAGGTCGTGAGTTCGATCCTCACCCGGGACAGTAGTTTTTAGTAGCAGTTATTTCGTGCAATAATACATTTTGAAGATTTATTATTAAAATAATGAAAGGATAGTTAAAGTTAAATATTATATTTCTTCACTTTCTCCTGTGCCTCGGTAGCGCAGTAGGCAGCGCGTCAGTCTCATAATCTGCTCTAAATTGAGTTATCTGAAGGTCGTGAGTTCGATCCTCACCCGGGGCAGTTCTTTTTTGTGGGAGTTATGTCGTGCAATAATACATTTTGCCGAGTTCATATTAAAATAACGAAAGGACAGTTAAAGTTAAATATTATATTTCTTCACTTTCTCCTGTGCCTCGGTAGCGCAGTAGGCAGCGCGTCAGTCTCATAATCTGCTCTAAATTGAGTTATCTGAAGGTCGTGAGTTCGATCCTCTCCCGGGGCAGTTGTTTTTAGTAGCAGTTATTTCGTGCAATAATACATTTTGAAGATTTAATATTAAAATAATGAAAGGATAGTTAAAGTTAAATATTATGTTTCTTCACTTTTGTCAGACTATGGATTTCAATGAACAAGGTTCGAGTAAGAGTCAGAGATCACGAGTTCGAAAAACCTCTGAAAGAGTGAGTTCGAACATTTAAAAATAATTCAAAGACAGAATTTGCATAGTATTAATTTTGAGTGTGTAAGTACCCTCATTATGCAAGTGTTACTTTGTATATATATATAACAAATCAAGATTGGATTTGGAGTTTTGTTTCGTTTGATTTTCATGACTGTATGTATTGAATTCGTTACCTCATGTTATGGAGAGGATTGTTCTTCCTTCATGATGTTTAAGTTAAGTTATGATTTTTATTGCTTAATAAAATTTATGATTATTTAAAAGATGACTTTTTCATTATGCTTGCTGGGCATTCTCCACAACGCACTAAACTCTGCCAGCAAGGTTATGGGCCCAGCCTGCCCAGCTTAGTTAAGCTTTTGTCGTCTTTGGAAGCAAATTTATTATAACGCTACTGGGGCCGTTTAGATAGATTGGAGATGGCCGAAAATGACAGCAGCTCCATATTGGGATTTACAAAGCTAAACAGTTTCAATTACAGTAGTTGGAAAATAAATATGAAAGTATTACTCATCGATAAAGGCTCTTGGGAATTTGTTGGTGGTACAGAGAAGCCTTTACCAACTGATGCAACAGACAGAGACTTACGCTCTTATGAAATGCGAAAAGCTAGAAGTTACTCTACTATATTCCAAGGAATTGATGAGCAGTTTCAACCGCTGATAGCCGACACAGAGGACGGAAAGACAGCGTGGACTATTTTAAAAGAAAACTTTGAACCTACCTCCCGAGCACGGTTAGCCGGACTTATTGATGAATTCTTTGAATTGAAGTTTGATCCAGAGAAGGAGACTATTGGCATTTTCTGCAAGTTAGTTAATGAAAAAAAGAAACAGATTCATGATGCAGGTTTTGTAATGCCAGAAAAGCTCACATGCTTCCAATTAATTAGAAGATTGCCAGCAGATTATGACAACTTAGTTCAAATGCTTTATCGACTAGAAGATAAAGATTTTTCGATTTCTAATGTTGAAAAGGAGCTCCTAATCGAATCTGGAAGGATACAACAAAAGCAGAAAGACAGAGGAGAGGACATAGTCGCCGATGCTTATACTACTTCATCTACTAGAAAGCAAGCCTATCGGAAGTTGAATGGAAATAAAAGCAGTGGTCGCGTCCTGGGTAATGATACAACAACAACAATTATGTGTTCCTACTGCAATAAGAAAGGACATAGTGCGGAAAGATGTTTCCTGAAGAAGAAAACCACGAAACGGAATTCTAAAACTCAAGATTCCAAGGAAACCTTTTATAGTGATTTGACTACGATAAGAGATGCTGAAATTCGCCAAGGGAAAGACAAGCAGTTGGTTGAATTCCTGATAGATACTGCCAGCACAGCTCACTTCTGTACACAAAGAGACTACTTTAGTAACTTCAAGACTTTGAATCCTAGTCAAGTACTTGTTGGAGATAAAAATAGTAAGTCTGATATTTTTGGTATTGGTGATATACATTTTAATGTTAAAGATAGAGATAAATTTGTTCCCATAAAATTAGAAAATGTATATTTTGCACCCAATATGCGTAGAAATTTAATAAGCGGTTCGAATATGGATTTAGCAGGGATTACTGTAAAATGGGGTAACAACAAAATGACTGTATTTGGTAAAAACCATAATTATTTATTTACTGTACCTAGAATTGATAAGTTGTATATACTTAAAGGCTATGTTGAAAAAGTGGTAGTAACTAAAGAATTAGCATTTAGTACAGGTCTAGATAGGGAATTGGTTCATAGACGATTTTGCCACTTAAATATTGGAATGTTAAATCATATGAGTCAAAACAATGTTGTGAATGGTTTAGATAATTTGTGTGGTAAATTTGATACTTGTAATACTTGTAAAATAACTAAATCGACTAGAACTAGTTTTAAAGTAAATCACGGTATAATGACTAAAAGTGTATTAGAAAAAGTACATATGGATGTTTGAGGTAAAAGTCCAGTAAATTCAGTTGGCGGAGTTGAATATTTCGTATCTGTAATAGATGATTTTTCTCGTTATGTTGAAATTTTTACTATAAAACATAAACATGAAGTTTTTAATTGCTTTAAACTGTATTTAGCAAAATATGAAAGACAGTTAAATGTTAAACTTAAATCTGTAAGGTGTGATAACGGCATGGAATTTTGTAATGTAAAATTTCAAGATTTTCTTAATGAATTAGGTATACGTATGGAGAGAACTTCAGTATACACTCCAGAGCAAAATGGGGTAGCCGAATCTTATAACAGAGTAGCTGGAGAGGGAATACGCTCAATGTTAGCCGATAGTGGTTTAAAAGGTAGATTTTGGGCAGAAGCACTGCATTGTTTTGTTCACGTAAAGAATCGTAGTGAACACAAACTACTGGAAGGTAAAACACCGTTTGAAATTTTCTATGGTTATAAACCATCAGTTAAACATTTCAAAGTATTTGGATCTTTAGCGTATGCTCATATTCCTAAAGTTAAGAGAAACAAACTACAACCAAATGCAAAAGTAGGAATTGTAA
Organism: Parasteatoda tepidariorum; assembly: GCF_982258835.1. Lineage (NCBI taxonomy): Eukaryota > Metazoa > Arthropoda > Arachnida > Araneae > Theridiidae > Parasteatoda > Parasteatoda tepidariorum. The sequence continues at coordinate 97,753,408 of NC_141763.1, forward strand.
CTGGATATGCAGTCAATACTAAAGGTTATAGAATTTACTTGCCTAAAGACAGGAAAACTATAGAAACTATACATGTAAAAATTGATGAAGGTAAAAACGGAGTTAAAACACTATTTGGTAAACCTAGTAATGAAAACTTTTTATTTATAAATCTGAATTCAGACATCAATTTTGATGATAACAATGAAAATGAAATAGATAAGGTTCATGCTAAATCTCCAGATTTAAAAATTAAAACCTTTAAAAATAACAGAATGGACTAGAGTTGAGAGACCGCGTAATAAAAGTAGCAGAATAGATGTTTACTATTACCCTCCAGGCGATAAAACTAGATTGAGATCAAACAACCAAGCTAAAGAATATTGCGATAAAAACCAAATTGAGTATGATCATTCTAAATTTAATTTTAAAGCTTTAAGCAAAACTCAAAATTTAACTTATACTCATAGTGACACTGATAGCGAAAGTGAAGATTCGCCATCTAATTCTTTTGTAGATAATCAGATAAGTGATATATTTGAGGGTGAGGTATATAATGTAGAAATACCGAAAAACTTTTCTGATGCACAAAAACTACCAGAAAGAAATCAGTGGAATAAGGCAATGGAAAAAGAGTTAAATATTATGACCGAAAGAAAGGTATGGGAAATAGTTGATAAACCTCCCAATGCTAAAGTAATAGGAAATAGGTGGGTTTATGCAGTAAAAAGAGATGAAAACAATAATGTTAAACAATACAAAGCTAGACTTGTAGCACAAGGTTTTAGACAACAGCATGGTGTTGACTTTCTTGACGTATTTTCACCAGTTGTGAATTTTTCTGTTATTAGATTACTATTTATTATTCTTGTATCAATGTTATGTTGGAAATATGCACAGCTAGATGTGAAAGCTGCATATTTGTATGAAAATCTTAGTGAGGTAATTTATATGAAGCAACCTCCAGGTTTTGAAATTGAAGGTGAAATGAATAAAGTATGTTTACTTAAAAAGTCGATATATGGACTTAAACAATCAGGTAGAGAATGGAATGCAGAGTTAGATACTATATTAAAATCAATTGGTTTCGAAAAATTCAAATGTTGTAATTGTATGTATAAAATGAAAAATATTATTTTATTGGTATACGTTGATGACATGGTGTTATTTTGTAAGACTAAAACTATTTTAGATGAAACTATTAAATTGATTAAGAGTAAACTTGATATTCAAAATTTAGGAAAAGTCAAATATTTGTTAGGTGTTAACTTTGAGAACAAAAACGGTGATTTGTATTTACATCAAAAAATTTATATTGAAAAAATATGTAAACGATTTAATGAATTACCTAAAACTCATGTTACGTTACCAATTAAAGTAGGTTTTAAATTGCCAAATAAAGTAAATGAAATTGTTGAAAATAAAATAATGAAGAAATTTCCTTATCGTACATTGATAGGGTGCTTATCTTTTATAGCAAATCGTAGCAGACCAGATATTTCATATGCTGTGAACGTTATGTCACAATTCTCGAATTGCTATAATTACCAACATTGGACTGTAGTTGTAGATTTAATGAATTATGTAATAAATACTAAAGAACATAAACTTTGTTTATCAAATCTTAATAATTCTTCTTTGATAGCTTATTCAGATGCAAACTGGGGTTGTCATTTAACAAACAGATTTTCTACATCAGGTTATTTGATATGCTTAGCAGGTATTCCTTTTAGTTGGAAATGTAGCAAACAAAAATGTATTGCATTAAGTAGCATGGAATCAGAATTTATAGCTTTAACAGATACGGTTAAAGAACTTATATGGTTTTCAAACATATGTAATGAGTTAAACATAATATCAAAAATTGAAAAACCTGTTTTGTATTGTGACAATCAATCTGCAATTTATTATTGTAAAAATAATGTTGAAAATTTAAAGACGAAGCATATTGATATTAGATTTCATTTTGTGAGAAATTTGCTTAATGAGGGAAAATTCGAAATTAAGTATATTAAAAGTAAAAGTAATTTGGCTGATTTTTTGACTAAGGCTTTAACTAAGACTGAATTAAATAAAATTAAAGGAATTTATTTTGAAATGTTCGATGGGGCCGCATGTCAGACTATGGATTTCAATGAACAAGGTTCGAGTAAGAGTCAGAGATCACGAGTTCGAAAAACCTCTGAAAGAGGGAGTTCGAACATTTAAAAATAATTCAAAGACAGAATTTGCATAGTATTAATTTTGAGTGTGTAAGTACCCTCATTATGCAAGTGTTACTTTGTATATATATATAACAAATCAAGATTGGATTTGGAGTTTTGTTTCGTTTGATTTTCATGACTGTATGTATTGAATTCGTTACCTCATGTTATGGAGAGGATTGTTCTTCCTTCATGATGTTTAAGTTAAGTTATGATTTTTATTGCTTAATAAAATTTATGATTATTTGAAAGATGACTTTTTCATTATGCTTGCTGGGCATTCTCCACAACGCACTAAACTCTGCCAGCAACTTTCTCCTGTGCCTCGGTAGCGCAGTAGGCAGCGCGTCAGTCTCATAATCTGCTCTAAATTGAGTTATCTGAAGGTCGTGAGTTCGATCCTCACCCGGGGCAGTAGTTTTTAGTAGCAGTTATTTCGTGCAAAAATACATTTTGAAGATTTAATATTAAAATAATGAAAGGATAGTTAAAGTTAAATATTATATTTCTTCACTTTCTCCTGTGCCTCGGTAGCGCAGTAGGCAGCGCGTCAGTCTCATAATCTGCTCTAAATTGAGTTATCTGAAGGTCGTGAGTTCGATCCTCGCCCGGGGCAGTAGTTTTTAGTAGCAGTTATTTCGTGCAAAAATACATTTTGAAGATTTAATATTAAAATAATGAAAGGATAGTTAAAGTTAAATATTATATTTCTTCACTTTCTCCTGTGCCTCGGTAACGCAGTAGGCAGCGCGTCAGTCTTATAATCTGCTCTAAATTGAGTTATCTGAAGGTCGTGAGTTCGATCCTCGCCCGGGGCAGTAGTTTTTAGTAGCAGTTATTTCGTGCAATAATACATTTTGAAGATTTAATATTAAAATAATGAAAGGATAGTTAAAGTCAAATATTATATTTCTTCACTTTCTCCTGTGCATCGGTAGCGCAGTAGGCAGTGCGTCAGTCTCATAATCTGCTCTAAATTGAGTTATCTGAAGGTCGTGAGTTCGATCCTCACCCGGGGCAGTAGTTTTTAGTAGCAGTTATTTCGTGCAATAATACATTTTGAAGATTTAATATTAAAATAATGAAAGCATAGTTAAAGTCAAATATTATATTTCTTCACTTTCCTGTGCCTCGGTAGCGCAGTAGGCAGCGGGTCAGTCTCATAATCTGCTCTAAATTGAGTTATCTGAAGGTCGTGAGTTCGATCCTCACCCGGGGCAGTAGTTTTTAGTAGCAGTTATTTCGTGCAATAATACATTTTGAAGATTTAATATTAAAATAGTGAAAGCATAGTTAAAGTTAAATATTATATTTCTTTACTTTCTCCTGTGCCTCGGTAGCGCAGTAGGCAGCGCGTCAGTCTCATAATCTGCTCTAAATTGAGTTATCTGAAGGTCGTGAGTTCGATCCTCACCCGGGGCAGTAGTTTTTAGTAGCAGTTATTTCGTGCAATAATACATTTTGAAGATTTAATATTAAAATAATGAAAGCATAGTTAAAGTTACATATTATATTTCTTCACTTTCTCCTGTGCCTCGGTAGCGCAGTAGGCAGCACGTCAGTCTCATAATCTGCTCTAAATTGAGTTATCTGAAGGTCGTGAGTTCGATCCTCACCCTGGGCAGTAGTTTTTAGTAGCAGTTATTTCGGGCAATGATACATTTTGAAGATTTAATATTAAAATAATGAAAGGATAGTTAAAGTTAAATATTATATTTCTTCACTTTCTCCTGTGCCTCGGTAGCGCAGTAGACAGTGCGTCAGTCTCATAATCTGCTCTAAATTGAGTTATCTGAAGGTCGTGAGTTCGATCCTCCCCCGGGGCAGTAGTTTTTAGTAGCAGTTATTTCGTGCAATAATACATTTTGAAGATTTAATATTAAAATAATGAAAGGATAGTTAAAGTTAAATATTATATTTCTTCACTTTCTCCTGTGCCTCGGTAGCGCAGTAGGCAGCGCGTCAGTCTCATAATCTGCTCTAAATTGAGTTATCTGAAGGTCGTGAGTTCGATGCTCACCCGGTGCAGTAGTTTTTAGTAGCAGTTATTTCGTGCAATAATACATTTTGAAGATTTAATATTAAAATAATGAAAGGATAGTTAAAGTCAAATATTATATTTCTTCACTTTCTCCTGTGCCTCGGTAGCGCAGTAGGCAGCGCGTCAGTCTCATAATCTGCTCTAAATTGAGTTATCTGAAGGTCGTGAGTTCGATCCTCACCCGGGGCAGTAGTTTTTAGTAGCAGTTATTTCGTGCAATAATACATTTTGAAGATTAAATATTAAAATAATGAAAGCATAGTTAAAGTTAAATATTATATTTCTTCACTTTCTCCTGTGCCTCGGTAGCGCAGTAGGCAGCGCGTCAGTCTCATAATCTGCTCTAAATTGAGTTATCTGAAGGTCGTGAGTTCGATCCTCGCCCGGGGAAGTAGTTTTTAGTAGCAGTTATTTCGTGCAATAATACATTTTGAAGATTTAATATTAAAATAATGAAAGGATAGTTAAAGTTAAATATTATATTTCTTCACTTTCTCCTGTGCTTCGGTAGCGCAGTAGGCAGTGCGTCAGTCTCATAATCTGCTCTAAATTGAGTTATCTGAAGGTCGTGAGTTCGATCCTCACCCGGGGCAGTAGTTTTTAGTAGCAGTTATTTCGTGCAATAATACATTTTGAAGATTTAATATTAAAATAATGAAAGGATAGTTAAAGTTAAATATTATATTTCTTCACTTTCTCCTGTGCCTCGGTAGCGCAGTAGGCAGCGCGTCAGTCTCATAATCTGCTCTAAATTGAGTTATCTGAAGGTCGTGAGTTCGATCCTCATCCGGGGCAGTAGTTTTTAGTAGCAGTTATTTCGGGCAATGATACATTTTGAAGATTTAATATTAAAATAATGAAAGGATAGTTAAAGTTAAATATTATATTTCTTCACTTTCTCCTGTGCCTCGGTAGCGCAGTAGACAGTGCGTCAGTCTCATAATCTGCTCTAAATTGAGTTATCTGAAGGTCGTGAGTTCGATCCTCCCCCGGGGCAGTAGTTTTTAGTAGCAGTTATTTCGTGCAATAATACATTTTGAAGATTTAATATTAAAATAATGAAAGGATAGTTAAAGTTAAATATTATATTTCTTCACTTTCTCCTGTGCCTCGGTAGCGCAGTAGGCAGCGCGTCAGTCTCATAATCTGCTCTAAATTGAGTTATCTGAAGGTCGTGAGTTCGATGCTCACCCGGGGCAGTAGTTTTTAGTAGCAGTTATTTCGTGCAATAATACATTTTGAAGATTTAATATTAAAATAATGAAAGGATAGTTAAAGTCAAATATTATATTTCTTCACTTTCTCCTGTGCCTCGGTAGCGCAGTAGGCAGCGCGTCAGTCTCATAATCTGCTCTAAATTGAGTTATCTGAAGGTCGTGAGTTCGATCCTCACCCGGGGCAGTAGTTTTTAGTAGCAGTTATTTCGTGCAATAATACATTTTGAAGATTAAATATTAAAATAATGAAAGCATAGTTAAAGTTAAATATTATATTTCTTCACTTTCTCCTGTGCCTCGGTAGCGCAGTAGGCAGCGCGTCAGTCTCATAATCTGCTTTAAATTGAGTTATCTGAAGGTCGTGAGTTCGATCCTCGCCCGGGGAAGTAGTTTTTAGTAGCAGTTATTTCGTGCAATAATACATTTTGAAGATTTAATATTAAAATAATGAAAGGATAGTTAAAGTTAAATATTATATTTCTTCACTTTCTCCTGTGCTTCGGTAGCGCAGTAGGCAGTGCGTCAGTCTCATAATCTGCTCTAAATTGAGTTATCTGAAGGTCGTGAGTTCGATCCTCACCCGGGGCAGTAGTTTTTAGTAGCAGTTATTTCGTGCAATAATACATTTTGAAGATTTAATATTAAAATAATGAAAGGATAGTTAAAGTTAAATATTATATTTCTTCACTTTCTCCTGTGCCTCGGTAGCGCAGTAGGCAGCGCGTCAGTCTCATAATCTGCTCTAAATTGAGTTATCTGAAGGTCGTGAGTTCGATCCTCACCCGGGGCAGTAGTTTTTAGTAGCAGTTATTTCGTGCAATAATACATTTTGAAGATTTAATATTAAAATAATGAAAGGACAGTTAAAGTTAAATATTATATTTCTTCACTTTCTCCTGTGCCTCGGTAGCGCAGTAGGCAGCACGTCAGTCTCATAATCTGCTCTAAATTGAGTTATCTGAAGGTCGTGAGTTCGATCCTCACTAGGGGCAGTAGTTTTTAGTAGCAGTTATTTCGTGCAATAATACATTTTGAAGATTTAATATTAAAATAATGAAAGGATAGTTAAAGTTAAATATTATATTTCTTCACTCTCTCCTGTGCCTCGGTAGCGCAGTAGGCAGCGCGTCAGTCTCATAATCTGCTCTAAATTGAGTTATCTGAAGGTCGTGAGTTCGATCCTCACCCGGGGCAGTAGTTTTTAGTAGCAGTTATTTCGTGCAATAATACATTTTGAAGATTTAATATTAAAATAATGAAAGGATAGTTAAAGTTAAATATTATATTTCTTCACTTTCTCCTGTGCCTCGGTAGCGCAGTAGGCAGCGCGTCAGTCTCATAATCTGCTCTAAATTGAGTTATCTGAAGGTCGTGAGTTCGATCCTCACCCGGTGCAGTAGTTTTTAGTAGCAGTTATTTCGTGCAATAATACATTTTGAAGATTTAATATTAAAATAATGAAAGGATAGTTAAAGTTGAATATTATATTTCTTCACTTTCTCCTGTGCCACGGTAGCGCAGTAGGCAGCGCGTCAGTCTCATAATCTGCTCTAAATTGAGTTATCTGAAGGTCGTGAGTTCGATTCTCACCCGGGGCAGTAGTTTTTAGTAGCAGTTATTTCGTGCAATAATACATTTTGAAGATTTAATATTAAAATAATGAAAGGATAGTTAAAGTTAAATATTATATTTCTTCACTCTCTCCTGTGCCTCGGTAGCGCAGTAGGCAGCGCGTCAGTCTCATAATCTGCTCTAAAATGAGTTATCTGAAGGTCGTGAGTTCGATCCTCACCCGGGGCAGTAGTTTTTAGTAGCAGTTATTTCGTGCAATAATACATTTTGAAGATTTAATATTAAAATAATGAAAGGATAGTTAAAGTTAAATATTATATTTCTTCACTCTCTGCTGTTCCTCGGTAGCGCAGTAGGCAGCGCGTCAGTCTCATAATCTGCTCTAAATTGAGTTATCTGAAGGTCGTGAGTTCGATCCTCACCCGGGGCAGTAGTTTTTAGTAGCAGTTATTTCGTGCAATAATACATTTTGAAGATTTAATATTAAAATAATGAAAGCATAGTTAAAGTTAAATATTATATTTCTTCACTCTCTCCTGTGCCGCGGTAGCGCAGTAGGCAGCGCGTCAGTCTCATAATCTGCTCTAAATTGAGTTATCTGAAGGTCGTGAGTTCGATCCTCACCCGGGGCAGTAGTTTTTAGTAGCAGTTATTTCGTGCAATAATACATTTTGAAGATTTAATATTAAAATAATGAAAGGATAGTTAAAGTTAAATATTATATTTCTTCACTCTCTCCTGTGCCTCGGTAGCGCAGTAGGCAGCGCGTCAGTCTCATAATCTGCTCTAAAATGAGTTATCTGAAGGTCGTGAGTTCGATCCTCACCCGGGGCAGTAGTTTTTAGTAGCAGTTATTTCGTGCAATAATACATTTTGAAGATTTAATATTAAAATAATGAAAGGATAGTTAAAGTTAAATATTATATTTCTTCACTCTCTGCTGTTCCTCGGTAGCGCAGTAGGCAGCGCGTTAGTCTCATAATCTGCTCTAAATTGAGTTATCTGAAGGTCGTGAGTTCGATCCTCACCCGGGGCAGTAGTTTTTAGTAGCAGTTATTTCGTGCAATAATACATTTTGAAGATTTAATATTAAAATAATGAAAGCATAGTTAAAGTTAAATATTATATTTCTTCACTCTCTCCTGTGCCGCGGTAGCGCAGTAGGCAGCGCGTCAGTCTCATAATCTGCTCTAAATTGAGTTATCTGAAGGTCGTGAGTTCGATCCTCACCCGGGGCAGTAGTTTTTAGTAGCAGTTATTTCGTGCAATAATACATTTTGAAGATTTAATATTAAAATAATGAAAGCATAGTTAAAGTTAAATATTATATTTCTTCACTTTCTCTTGTGCCTCGGTAGCGCAGTAGGCAGCGCGTCAGTCTCATAATCTGCTCTAAATTGAGTTATCTGAAGGTCGTGAGTTCGATCCTCACCCGGGGCAGTAGTTTTTAGTAGCAGTTATTTCGTGCAATAATACATTTTGAAGATTTAATATTAAAATAATGAAAGGATAGTTAAAGTTAAATATTATATTTCTTCACTCTCTCCTGTGCCTCGGTAGCGCAGCACGCAGCGCGTCAGTCTCATAATCTGCTCTAAATTGAGTTATCTGAAGGTCGTGAGTTCGATCCTCACCCGGGGCAGTAGTTTTTAGTAGCAGTTATTTCGTGCAATAATACATTTTGAAGATTTAATATTAAAATAATGAAAGGATAGTTAAAGTTAAATATTATATCTCTTCACTCTCTCCTGTGCCTCGGTAGCGCAGTAGGCAGCGCGTCAGTCTCATAATCTGCTCTAAATTGAGTTATCTGAAGGTCGTGAGTTCGATCCTCACCCGGGGCAGTAGTTTTTAGTAGCAGTTATTTCGTGCAATAATACATTTTGAAGATTTAATATTAAAATAATGAAAGGATAGTTAAAGTTAAATATTATATTTCTTCACTCTCTCCTGTGCCTCGGTAGCGCAGTAGGCAGCGCGTCAGTCTCATAATCTGCTCTAAATTGAGTTATCTGAAGGTCGTGAGTTCGATCCTCACCCGTGGCAGTAGTTTTTAGTAGCAGTTATTTCGTGCAATAATACATTTTGAAGATTTAATATTAAAATAATGAAAGCATAGTTAAAGTTAAATATTATATTTCTTCACTCTCTCCTGTGCCTCGGTAGCGCAGTAGGCAGCGCGTCAGTCTCATAATCTGCTCTAAATTGAGTTATCTGAAGGTCGTGAGTTCGATCCTCACCCGGGGCAGTAGTTTTTAGTAGCAGTTATTTCGTGCAATAATACATTTTGAAGATTTAATATTAAAATAATGAAAGGATAGTTAAAGTTAAATATTATATTTCTTCACTCTCTCCTGTGCCTCGGTAGCGCTGTAGGCAGCGCGTCAGTCTCATAATCTGCTCTAAATTGAGTTATCTGAAGGTCGTGAGTTCGATCCTCACCCCGGGGCAGTAGTTTTTAGTAGCAGTTATTTCGTGCAATAATACATTTTGAAGATTTAATATTAAAATAATGAAAGTATAGTTAAAGTTAAATATTATATTTCTTCACTCTCTCCTGTGCCTCGGTAGCGCAGTAGGCAGCGCGTCAGTCTCATAATATGCTCTAAATTGAGTTATCTGAAGGTCGTGAGTTCGATCCTCACCCGGGGCAGTTGTTTTTAGTAGCAGTTATTTCGTGCAATAATACATTTTGAAGATTTAATATTAAAATAATGAAAGGATAGTTAAAGTTAAATATTATATTTCTTCACTCTCTCCTGTGCCTCGGTAGCGCTGTAGGCAGCGCGTCAGTCTCATAATCTGCTCTAAATTGAGTTATCTGAAGGTCGTGAGTTCGATCCTCACCCGGGGCAGTAGTTTTTAGTAGCAGTTATTTCGTGCAATAATACATTTTGAAGATTTAATATTAAAATAATGAAAGGATAGTTAAAGTTAAATATTATATTTCTTCACTCTCTCCTGTGCCTCGGTAGCGCTGTAGGCAGCGCGTCAGTCTCATAATCTGCTCTAAATTGAGTTATCTGAAGGTCGTGAGTTCGATCCTCACCCGGGGCAGTAGTTTTAAGTAGCAGTTATTTCGTGCAATAATACATTTTGAAGATTTAATATTAAAATAATGAAAGGATAGTTAAAGTTAAATATTATATTTCTTCACTCTCTCCTGTGCCTCGGTAGCGCAGTAGGCAGCGCGTCAGTCTCATAATATGCTCTAAATTGAGTTATCTGAAGGTCGTGAGTTCGATCCTCACCCGGGGCAGTTGTTTTTAGTAGCAGTTATTTCGTGCAATAATACATTTTGAAGATTTAATATTAAAATAATGAAAGGATAGTTAAAGTTAAATATTATATTTCTTCACTCTCTCCTGTGCCTCGGTAGCGCTGTAGGCAGCGCGTCAGTCTCATAATCTGCTCTAAATTGAGTTATCTGAAGGTCGTGAGTTCGATCCTCACCCGGGGCAGTAGTTTTTAGTAGCAGTTATTTCGTGCAATAATACATTTTGAAGATTTAATATTAAAATAATGAAAGGATAGTTAAAGTTAAATATTATATTTCTTCACTCTCTCCTGTGCCTCGGTAGCGCAGTAGGCAGCGCGTCAGTCTCATAATATGCTCTAAATTGAGTTATCTGAAGGTCGTGAGTTCGATCCTCACCCGGGGCAGTAGTTTTTAGTAGCAGTTATTTCGTGCAATAATACATTTTGAAGATTTAATATTAAAATTATGAAAGGATAATTAAAGTTAAATATTATATTTCTTCACTTTCTCCTGTGCCTCGGTAGCGCAGTAGGCAGCGCGTCAGTCTCATAATCTGCTCTAAATTGAGTTATCTGAAGGTCGTGAGTTCGATCCTCACCCGGGGCAGTAGTTTTTAGTAGCAGTTATTTCGTGCAATAATACATTTTGAAGATTTAATATTAAAATAATGAAAGGATAGTTAAAGTTAAATATTATATTTCTTCACTCTCTCCTGTGCCTCGGTAGCGCAGTAGGCAGCGCGTCAGTCTCATAATATGCTCTAAATTGAGTTATCTGAAGGTCGTGAGTTCGATCCTCACCCGGGGCAGTTGTTTTTAGTAGCAGTTATTTCGTGCAATAATACATTTTGAAGATTTAATATTAAAATAATGAAAGGATAGTTAAAGTTAAATATTATATTTCTTCACTTTCTCCTGTGCCTCGGTAGCGCAGTAGGCAGCGCGTCAGTCTCATAATCTGCTCTAAATTGAGTTATCTGAAGGTCGTGAGTTCGATCCTCACCCGGGGCAGTAGTTTTTAGTAGCAGTTATTTCGTGCAATAATACATTTTGAAGATTTAATATTAAAATTATGAAAGGATAATTAAAGTTAAATATTATATTTCTTCACTCTCTCCTGTGCCTCGGTAGCGCAGTAGGCGGCGCGTCAGTCTCATAATCTGCTCTAAATTGAGTTATCTGAAGGTCGTGAGTTCGATCCTCACCCGGGGCAGTAGATTTTAGTAGCAGTTATTTCGTGCAATAATACATTTTGAAGATTTAATATTAAAATAATGAAAGGATAGTTAAAGTTAAATATTATATTTCTTCACTTTCTCCTGTGCCTCGGTAGCGCAGTAGGCAGCGCGTCAGTCTCATAATCTGCTCTAAATTGAGTTATCTGAAGGTCGTGAGTTCGATCCTCACCCGGGGCAGTAGTTTTTAGTAGCAGTTATTTCGTGCAATAATACATTTTGAAGATTTAATATTAAAATAATGAAAGGATAGTTAAAGTTAAATATTATATTTCTTCACTTTCTCCTGTGCCTCGGTAGCGCAGTAGGCAGCGCGTCAGTCTCATAATCAGCTCTTAATTGAGTTATCTGAAGGTCATGAGTTCGATCCTCACCCGGGGCAGTAGTTTTTAGTAGCAGTTATTTCGTGCAATAATACATTTTGAAGATTTAATATTAAAATAATGAAAGGATAGTTAAAGTTAAATATTATATTTTTTCACTTTCTCCTGTGCCTCGGTAGCGCAGTAGGCAGCGCGTCAGTCTCATAATCTGCTCTAAATTGAGTTATCTGAAGGTCGTGAGTTCGATCCTCACCCGGGGCAGTAGTTTTTAGTAGCAGTTATTTCGTGCAATAATACATTTTGAAGATTTAGTATTAAAATAATGAAAGGATAGTTAAAGTTAAATATTATATTTCTTCACTTTCTCCTGTGCCTCGGTAGCGCAGTAGGCAGCGCGTCAGTCTCATAATCTGCTCTAAATTGAGTTATCTGAAGGTCGTGAGTTCGATCCTCACCCGGGGCAGTAGTTTTTAGTAGCAGTTATTTCGTGCAATAATACATTTTGAAGATTTAATATTAAAATAATGAAAGGATAGTTAAAGTTAAATATTATATTTCTTCACTTTCTCCTGCGCCTCGGTGGCGCACAGGAGAAAGTCAGCGGGGCAGCGCGTCAGTCTCATAATCTGCCCAAAATTGAGTTATCTGAAGGTCGTGAGTTCGATCCTCACCCGGGGCAGTAGTTTTTAGTAGCAGTTATTTCGTGCAATAATACATTTTGAAGATTTAATATTAAAATAATAAAAGGATAGTTAAAGTTAAATATTATATTTCTTCCCTTTCTCCTGTGCCTCGGTAGCGCAGTAGGCAGCGCGTCAGTCTCATAATCTGCTCTAAATTGAGTTATCTGAAGGTCGTGAGTTCGATCCTCACCCGGGGCAGTAGTTTTTAGTAGCAGTTATTTCGTGCAATAATACATTTTGAAGATTTAATATTAAAATAATGAAAGGATAGTTAAAGTTAAATATTATATTTCTTCACTTTCTCCTGTGCCTCGGTAGCGCAGTAGGCAGCGCGTCAGTCTCATAAACTGCTCTATATTGAGTTATCTGAAGGTCGTGAGTTCGATCCTCACCCGGGGCAGTAGTTTTTAGTAGCAGTTATTTCGTGCAATAATACATTTTGAAGATTTAATATTAAAATAATGAAAGCATAGTTAAAGTTAAATATTATATTTCTTCACTTTCTCCTGTGCCTCGGTAGCGCAGTAGGCAGCGCGTCAGTCTCATAATCTGCTCTAAATTGAGTTATCTGAAGGTCGTGAGTTCGATCCTCACCCGGGGCAGTAGTTTTTAGTAGCAGTTATTTCGTGCAATAATACATTTTGAAGATTTAATATTAAAATAATGAAAGGATAGTTAAAGTTAAATATTATATTCCTTCACTTTCTCCTGTGCCTCGGTAGAGCAGTAGGCAGCGCGTCAGTCTCATAATCTGCTCTAAATTGAGTTATCTGAAGGTCGTGAGTTCGATCCTCACCCGGGGCAGTAGATTTTAGTAGCAGTTATTTCGTGCAATAATACATTTTGAAGATTTAATATTAAAATAATGAAAGGATAGTTAAAGTTAAATATTATATTTCTTCACTTTCTCCTGTGCCTCGGTAGCGCAGTAAGCAGCGCGTCAGTCTCATAATCTGCTCTAAATTGAGTTATCTGAAGGTCGTGAGTTCGATCCTCACCCGGGACAGTAGTTTTTAGTAGCAGTTATTTCGTGCAATAATACATTTTGAAGATTTATTATTAAAATAATGAAAGGATAGTTAAAGTTAAATATTATATTTCTTCACTTTCTCCTGTGCCTCGGTAGCGCAGTAGGCAGCGCGTCAGTCTCATAATCTGCTCTAAATTGAGTTATCTGAAGGTCGTGAGTTCGATCCTCACCCGGGGCAGTTCTTTTTTGTGGGAGTTATGTCGTGCAATAATACATTTTGCCGAGTTCATATTAAAATAACGAAAGGACAGTTAAAGTTAAATATTATATTTCTTCACTTTCTCCTGTGCCTCGGTAGCGCAGTAGGCAGCGCGTCAGTCTCATAATCTGCTCTAAATTGAGTTATCTGAAGGTCGTGAGTTCGATCCTCTCCCGGGGCAGTTGTTTTTAGTAGCAGTTATTTCGTGCAATAATACATTTTGAAGATTTAATATTAAAATAATGAAAGGATAGTTAAAGTTAAATATTATGTTTCTTCACTTTTGTCAGACTATGGATTTCAATGAACAAGGTTCGAGTAAGAGTCAGAGATCACGAGTTCGAAAAACCTCTGAAAGAGTGAGTTCGAACATTTAAAAATAATTCAAAGACAGAATTTGCATAGTATTAATTTTGAGTGTGTAAGTACCCTCATTATGCAAGTGTTACTTTGTATATATATATAACAAATCAAGATTGGATTTGGAGTTTTGTTTCGTTTGATTTTCATGACTGTATGTATTGAATTCGTTACCTCATGTTATGGAGAGGATTGTTCTTCCTTCATGATGTTTAAGTTAAGTTATGATTTTTATTGCTTAATAAAATTTATGATTATTTAAAAGATGACTTTTTCATTATGCTTGCTGGGCATTCTCCACAACGCACTAAACTCTGCCAGCAAGGTTATGGGCCCAGCCTGCCCAGCTTAGTTAAGCTTTTGTCGTCTTTGGAAGCAAATTTATTATAACGCTACTGGGGCCGTTTAGATAGATTGGAGATGGCCGAAAATGACAGCAGCTCCATATTGGGATTTACAAAGCTAAACAGTTTCAATTACAGTAGTTGGAAAATAAATATGAAAGTATTACTCATCGATAAAGGCTCTTGGGAATTTGTTGGTGGTACAGAGAAGCCTTTACCAACTGATGCAACAGACAGAGACTTACGCTCTTATGAAATGCGAAAAGCTAGAAGTTACTCTACTATATTCCAAGGAATTGATGAGCAGTTTCAACCGCTGATAGCCGACACAGAGGACGGAAAGACAGCGTGGACTATTTTAAAAGAAAACTTTGAACCTACCTCCCGAGCACGGTTAGCCGGACTTATTGATGAATTCTTTGAATTGAAGTTTGATCCAGAGAAGGAGACTATTGGCATTTTCTGCAAGTTAGTTAATGAAAAAAAGAAACAGATTCATGATGCAGGTTTTGTAATGCCAGAAAAGCTCACATGCTTCCAATTAATTAGAAGATTGCCAGCAGATTATGACAACTTAGTTCAAATGCTTTATCGACTAGAAGATAAAGATTTTTCGATTTCTAATGTTGAAAAGGAGCTCCTAATCGAATCTGGAAGGATACAACAAAAGCAGAAAGACAGAGGAGAGGACATAGTCGCCGATGCTTATACTACTTCATCTACTAGAAAGCAAGCCTATCGGAAGTTGAATGGAAATAAAAGCAGTGGTCGCGTCCTGGGTAATGATACAACAACAACAATTATGTGTTCCTACTGCAATAAGAAAGGACATAGTGCGGAAAGATGTTTCCTGAAGAAGAAAACCACGAAACGGAATTCTAAAACTCAAGATTCCAAGGAAACCTTTTATAGTGATTTGACTACGATAAGAGATGCTGAAATTCGCCAAGGGAAAGACAAGCAGTTGGTTGAATTCCTGATAGATACTGCCAGCACAGCTCACTTCTGTACACAAAGAGACTACTTTAGTAACTTCAAGACTTTGAATCCTAGTCAAGTACTTGTTGGAGATAAAAATAGTAAGTCTGATATTTTTGGTATTGGTGATATACATTTTAATGTTAAAGATAGAGATAAATTTGTTCCCATAAAATTAGAAAATGTATATTTTGCACCCAATATGCGTAGAAATTTAATAAGCGGTTCGAATATGGATTTAGCAGGGATTACTGTAAAATGGGGTAACAACAAAATGACTGTATTTGGTAAAAACCATAATTATTTATTTACTGTACCTAGAATTGATAAGTTGTATATACTTAAAGGCTATGTTGAAAAAGTGGTAGTAACTAAAGAATTAGCATTTAGTACAGGTCTAGATAGGGAATTGGTTCATAGACGATTTTGCCACTTAAATATTGGAATGTTAAATCATATGAGTCAAAACAATGTTGTGAATGGTTTAGATAATTTGTGTGGTAAATTTGATACTTGTAATACTTGTAAAATAACTAAATCGACTAGAACTAGTTTTAAAGTAAATCACGGTATAATGACTAAAAGTGTATTAGAAAAAGTACATATGGATGTTTGAGGTAAAAGTCCAGTAAATTCAGTTGGCGGAGTTGAATATTTCGTATCTGTAATAGATGATTTTTCTCGTTATGTTGAAATTTTTACTATAAAACATAAACATGAAGTTTTTAATTGCTTTAAACTGTATTTAGCAAAATATGAAAGACAGTTAAATGTTAAACTTAAATCTGTAAGGTGTGATAACGGCATGGAATTTTGTAATGTAAAATTTCAAGATTTTCTTAATGAATTAGGTATACGTATGGAGAGAACTTCAGTATACACTCCAGAGCAAAATGGGGTAGCCGAATCTTATAACAGAGTAGCTGGAGAGGGAATACGCTCAATGTTAGCCGATAGTGGTTTAAAAGGTAGATTTTGGGCAGAAGCACTGCATTGTTTTGTTCACGTAAAGAATCGTAGTGAACACAAACTACTGGAAGGTAAAACACCGTTTGAAATTTTCTATGGTTATAAACCATCAGTTAAACATTTCAAAGTATTTGGATCTTTAGCGTATGCTCATATTCCTAAAGTTAAGAGAAACAAACTACAACCAAATGCAAAAGTAGGAATTGTAACTGGATATGCAGTCAATACTAAAGGTTATAGAATTTACTTGCCTAAAGACAGGAAAACTATAGAAACTATACATGTAAAAATTGATGAAGGTAAAAACGGAGTTAAAACACTATTTGGTAAACCTAGTAATGAAAACTTTTTATTTATAAATCTGAATTCAGACATCAATTTTGATGATAACAATGAAAATGAAATAGATAAGGTTCATGCTAAATCTCCAGATTTAAAAATTAAAACCTTTAAAAATAACAGAATGGACTAGAGTTGAGAGACCGCGTAATAAAAGTAGCAGAATAGATGTTTACTATTACCCTCCAGGCGATAAAACTAGATTGAGATCAAACAACCAAGCTAAAGAATATTGCGATAAAAACCAAATTGAGTATGATCATTCTAAATTTAATTTTAAAGCTTTAAGCAAAACTCAAAATTTAACTTATACTCATAGTGACACTGATAGCGAAAGTGAAGATTCGCCATCTAATTCTTTTGTAGATAATCAGATAAGTGATATATTTGAGGGTGAGGTATATAATGTAGAAATACCGAAAAACTTTTCTGATGCACAAAAACTACCAGAAAGAAATCAGTGGAATAAGGCAATGGAAAAAGAGTTAAATATTATGACCGAAAGAAAGGTATGGGAAATAGTTGATAAACCTCCCAATGCTAAAGTAATAGGAAATAGGTGGGTTTATGCAGTAAAAAGAGATGAAAACAATAATGTTAAACAATACAAAGCTAGACTTGTAGCACAAGGTTTTAGACAACAGCATGGTGTTGACTTTCTTGACGTATTTTCACCAGTTGTGAATTTTTCTGTTATTAGATTACTATTTATTATTCTTGTATCAATGTTATGTTGGAAATATGCACAGCTAGATGTGAAAGCTGCATATTTGTATGAAAATCTTAGTGAGGTAATTTATATGAAGCAACCTCCAGGTTTTGAAATTGAAGGTGAAATGAATAAAGTATGTTTACTTAAAAAGTCGATATATGGACTTAAACAATCAGGTAGAGAATGGAATGCAGAGTTAGATACTATATTAAAATCAATTGGTTTCGAAAAATTCAAATGTTGTAATTGTATGTATAAAATGAAAAATATTATTTTATTGGTATACGTTGATGACATGGTGTTATTTTGTAAGATTAAAACTATTTTAGATGAAACTATTAAATTGATTAAGAGTAAACTTGATATTCAAAATTTAGGAAAAGTCAAATATTTGTTAGGTGTTAACTTTGAGAACAAAAACGGTGATTTGTATTTACATCAAAAAATTTATATTGAAAAAATATGTAAACGATTTAATGAATTACCTAAAACTCATGTTACGTTACCAATTAAAGTAGGTTTTAAATTGCCAAATAAAGTAAATGAAATTGTTGAAAATAAAATAATGAAGAAATTTCCTTATCGTACATTGATAGGGTGCTTATCTTTTATAGCAAATCGTAGCAGACCAGATATTTCATATGCTGTGAACGTTATGTCACAATTCTCGAATTGCTATAATTACCAACATTGGACTGTAGTTGTAGATTTAATGAATTATGTAATAAATACTAAAGAACATAAACTTTGTTTATCAAATCTTAATAATTCTTCTTTGATAGCTTATTCAGATGCAAACTGGGGTTGTCATTTAACAAACAGATTTTCTACATCAGGTTATTTGATATGCTTAGCAGGTATTCCTTTTAGTTGGAAATGTAGCAAACAAAAATGTATTGCATTAAGTAGCATGGAATCAGAATTTATAGCTTTAACAGATACGGTTAAAGAACTTATATGGTTTTCAAACATATGTAATGAGTTAAACATAATATCAAAAATTGAAAAACCTGTTTTGTATTGTGACAATCAATCTGCAATTTATTATTGTAAAAATAATGTTGAAAATTTAAAGACGAAGCATATTGATATTAGATTTCATTTTGTGAGAAATTTGCTTAATGAGGGAAAATTCGAAATTAAGTATATTAAAAGTAAAAGTAATTTGGCTGATTTTTTGACTAAGGCTTTAACTAAGACTGAATTAAATAAAATTAAAGGAATTTATTTTGAAATGTTCGATGGGGCCGCATGTCAGACTATGGATTTCAATGAACAAGGTTCGAGTAAGAGTCAGAGATCACGAGTTCGAAAAACCTCTGAAAGAGGGAGTTCGAACATTTAAAAATAATTCAAAGACAGAATTTGCATAGTATTAATTTTGAGTGTGTAAGTACCCTCATTATGCAAGTGTTACTTTGTATATATATATAACAAATCAAGATTGGATTTGGAGTTTTGTTTCGTTTGATTTTCATGACTGTATGTATTGAATTCGTTACCTCATGTTATGGAGAGGATTGTTCTTCCTTCATGATGTTTAAGTTAAGTTATGATTTTTATTGCTTAATAAAATTTATGATTATTTGAAAGATGACTTTTTCATTATGCTTGCTGGGCATTCTCCACAACGCACTAAACTCTGCCAGCAACTTTCTCCTGTGCCTCGGTAGCGCAGTAGGCAGCGCGTCAGTCTCATAATCTGCTCTAAATTGAGTTATCTGAAGGTCGTGAGTTCGATCCTCACCCGGGGCAGTAGTTTTTAGTAGCAGTTATTTCGTGCAAAAATACATTTTGAAGATTTAATATTAAAATAATGAAAGGATAGTTAAAGTTAAATATTATATTTCTTCACTTTCTCCTGTGCCTCGGTAGCGCAGTAGGCAGCGCGTCAGTCTCATAATCTGCTCTAAATTGAGTTATCTGAAGGTCGTGAGTTCGATCCTCGCCCGGGGCAGTAGTTTTTAGTAGCAGTTATTTCGTGCAAAAATACATTTTGAAGATTTAATATTAAAATAATGAAAGGATAGTTAAAGTTAAATATTATATTTCTTCACTTTCTCCTGTGCCTCGGTAGCGCAGTAGGCAGCGCGTCAGTCTTATAATCTGCTCTAAATTGAGTTATCTGAAGGTCGTGAGTTCGATCCTCGCCCGGGGCAGTAGTTTTTAGTAGCAGTTATTTCGTGCAATAATACATTTTGAAGATTTAATATTAAAATAATGAAAGGATAGTTAAAGTCAAATATTATATTTCTTCACTTTCTCCTGTGCATCGGTAGCGCAGTAGGCAGTGCGTCAGTCTCATAATCTGCTCTAAATTGAGTTATCTGAAGGTCGTGAGTTCGATCCTCACCCGGGGCAGTAGTTTTTAGTAGCAGTTATTTCGTGCAATAATACATTTTGAAGATTTAATATTAAAATAATGAAAGCATAGTTAAAGTCAAATATTATATTTCTTCACTTTCCTGTGCCTCGGTAGCGCAGTAGGCAGCGGGTCAGTCTCATAATCTGCTCTAAATTGAGTTATCTGAAGGTCGTGAGTTCGATCCTCACCCGGGGCAGTAGTTTTTAGTAGCAGTTATTTCGTGCAATAATACATTTTGAAGATTTAATATTAAAATAGTGAAAGCATAGTTAAAGTTAAATATTATATTTCTTTACTTTCTCCTGTGCCTCGGTAGCGCAGTAGGCAGCGCGTCAGTCTCATAATCTGCTCTAAATTGAGTTATCTGAAGGTCGTGAGTTCGATCCTCACCCGGGGCAGTAGTTTTTAGTAGCAGTTATTTCGTGCAATAATACATTTTGAAGATTTAATATTAAAATAATGAAAGCATAGTTAAAGTTAAATATTATATTTCTTCACTTTCTCCTGTGCCTCGGTAGCGCAGTAGACAGTGCGTCAGTCTCATAATCTGCTCTAAATTGAGTTATCTGAAGGTCGTGAGTTCGATCCTCCCCCGGGGCAGTAGTTTTTAGTAGCAGTTATTTCGTGCAATAATACATTTTGAAGATTTAATATTAAAATAATGAAAGGATAGTTAAAGTTAAATATTATATTTCTTCACTTTCTCCTGTGCCTCGGTAGCGCAGTAGGCAGCGCGTCAGTCTCATAATCTGCTCTAAATTGAGTTATCTGAAGGTCGTGAGTTCGATGCTCACCCGGTGCAGTAGTTTTTAGTAGCAGTTATTTCGTGCAATAATACATTTTGAAGATTTAATATTAAAATAATGAAAGGATAGTTAAAGTCAAATATTATATTTCTTCACTTTCTCCTGTGCCTCGGTAGCGCAGTAGGCAGCGCGTCAGTCTCATAATCTGCTCTAAATTGAGTTATCTGAAGGTCGTGAGTTCGATCCTCACCCGGGGCAGTAGTTTTTAGTAGCAGTTATTTCGTGCAATAATACATTTTGAAGATTAAATATTAAAATAATGAAAGCATAGTTAAAGTTAAATATTATATTTCTTCACTTTCTCCTGTGCCTCGGTAGCGCAGTAGGCAGCGCGTCAGTCTCATAATCTGCTCTAAATTGAGTTATCTGAAGGTCGTGAGTTCGATCCTCGCCCGGGGAAGTAGTTTTTAGTAGCAGTTATTTCGTGCAATAATACATTTTGAAGATTTAATATTAAAATAATGAAAGGATAGTTAAAGTTAAATATTATATTTCTTCACTTTCTCCTGTGCTTCGGTAGCGCAGTAGGCAGTGCGTCAGTCTCATAATCTGCTCTAAATTGAGTTATCTGAAGGTCGTGAGTTCGATCCTCACCCGGGGCAGTAGTTTTTAGTAGCAGTTATTTCGTGCAATAATACATTTTGAAGATTTAATATTAAAATAATGAAAGGATAGTTAAAGTTAAATATTATATTTCTTCACTTTCTCCTGTGCCTCGGTAGCGCAGTAGGCAGCGCGTCAGTCTCATAATCTGCTCTAAATTGAGTTATCTGAAGGTCGTGAGTTCGATCCTCACCCGGGGCAGTAGTTTTTAGTAGCAGTTATTTCGGGCAATGATACATTTTGAAGATTTAATATTAAAATAATGAAAGGATAGTTAAGGTTAAATATTATATTTCTTCACTTTCTCCTGTGCCTCGGTAGCGCAGTAGACAGTGCGTCAGTCTCATAATCTGCTCTAAATTGAGTTATCTGAAGGTCGTGAGTTCGATCCTCCCCCGGGGCAGTAGTTTTTAGTAGCAGTTATTTCGTGCAATAATACATTTTGAAGATTTAATATTAAAATAATGAAAGGATAGTTAAAGTTAAATATTATATTTCTTCACTTTCTCCTGTGCCTCGGTAGCGCAGTAGGCAGCGCGTCAGTCTCATAATCTGCTCTAAATTGAGTTATCTGAAGGTCGTGAGTTCGATGCTCACCCGGGGCAGTAGTTTTTAGTAGCAGTTATTTCGTGCAATAATACATTTTGAAGATTTAATATTAAAATAATGAAAGGATAGTTAAAGTCAAATATTATATTTCTTCACTTTCTCCTGTGCCTCGGTAGCGCAGTAGGCAGCGCGTCAGTCTCATAATCTGCTCTAAATTGAGTTATCTGAAGGTCGTGAGTTCGATCCTCACCCGGGGCAGTAGTTTTTAGTAGCAGTTATTTCGTGCAATAATACATTTTGAAGATTAAATATTAAAATAATGAAAGCATAGTTAAAGTTAAATATTATATTTCTTCACTTTCTCCTGTGCCTCGGTAGCGCAGTAGGCAGCGCGTCAGTCTCATAATCTGCTCTAAATTGAGTTATCTGAAGGTCGTGAGTTCGATCCTCGCCCGGGGAAGTAGTTTTTAGTAGCAGTTATTTCGTGCAATAATACATTTTGAAGATTTAATATTAAAATAATGAAAGGATAGTTAAAGTTAAATATTATATTTCTTCACTTTCTCCTGTGCTTCGGTAGCGCAGTAGGCAGTGCGTCAGTCTCATAATCTGCTCTAAATTGAGTTATCTGAAGGTCGTGAGTTCGATCCTCACCCGGGGCAGTAGTTTTTAGTAGCAGTTATTTCGTGCAATAATACATTTTGAAGATTTAATATTAAAATAATGAAAGGATAGTTAAAGTTAAATATTATATTTCTTCACTTTCTCCTGTGCCTCGGTAGCGCAGTAGGCAGCGCGTCAGTCTCATAATCTGCTCTAAATTGAGTTATCTGAAGGTCGTGAGTTCGATCCTCACCCGGGGCAGTAGTTTTTAGTAGCAGTTATTTCGTGCAATAATACATTTTGAAGATTTAATATTAAAATAATGAAAGGACAGTTAAAGTTAAATATTATATTTCTTCACTTTCTCCTGTGCCTCGGTAGCGCAGTAGGCAGCACGTCAGTCTCATAATCTGCTCTAAATTGAGTTATCTGAAGGTCGTGAGTTCGATCCTCACTAGGGGCAGTAGTTTTTAGTAGCAGTTATTTCGTGCAATAATACATTTTGAAGATTTAATATTAAAATAATGAAAGGATAGTTAAAGTTAAATATTATATTTCTTCACTTTCTCCTGTGCCTCGGTAGCGCAGTAGGCAGCGCGTCAGTCTCATAATCTGCTCTAAATTGAGTTATCTGAAGGTCGTGAGTTCGATCCTCACCCGGTGCAGTAGTTTTTAGTAGCAGTTATTTCGTGCAATAATACATTTTG
Source organism: Parasteatoda tepidariorum (assembly GCF_982258835.1). Lineage (NCBI taxonomy): Eukaryota > Metazoa > Arthropoda > Arachnida > Araneae > Theridiidae > Parasteatoda > Parasteatoda tepidariorum. The sequence continues at coordinate 97,776,484 of NC_141763.1, forward strand.
AAGATTTAATATTAAAATAATGAAAGGATAGTTAAAGTTGAATATTATATTTCTTCACTTTCTCCTGTGCCACGGTAGCGCAGTAGGCAGCGCGTCAGTCTCATAATCTGCTCTAAATTGAGTTATCTGAAGGTCGTGAGTTCGATTCTCACCCGGGGCAGTAGTTTTTAGTAGCAGTTATTTCGTGCAATAATACATTTTGAAGATTTAATATTAAAATAATGAAAGGATAGTTAAAGTTAAATATTATATTTCTTCACTCTCTCCTGTGCCTCGGTAGCGCAGTAGGCAGCGCGTCAGTCTCATAATCTGCTCTAAAATGAGTTATCTGAAGGTCGTGAGTTCGATCCTCACCCGGGGCAGTAGTTTTTAGTAGCAGTTATTTCGTGCAATAATACATTTTGAAGATTTAATATTAAAATAATGAAAGGATAGTTAAAGTTAAATATTATATTTCTTCACTCTCTGCTGTTCCTCGGTAGCGCAGTAGGCAGCGCGTCAGTCTCATAATCTGCTCTAAATTGAGTTATCTGAAGGTCGTGAGTTCGATCCTCACCCGGGGCAGTAGTTTTTAGTAGCAGTTATTTCGTGCAATAATACATTTTGAAGATTTAATATTAAAATAATGAAAGCATAGTTAAAGTTAAATATTATATTTCTTCACTCTCTCCTGTGCCGCGGTAGCGCAGTAGGCAGCGCGTCAGTCTCATAATCTGCTCTAAATTGAGTTATCTGAAGGTCGTGAGTTCGATCCTCACCCGGGGCAGTAGTTTTTAGTAGCAGTTATTTCGTGCAATAATACATTTTGAAGATTTAATATTAAAATAATGAAAGGATAGTTAAAGTTAAATATTATATTTCTTCACTCTCTCCTGTGCCTCGGTAGCGCAGTAGGCAGCGCGTCAGTCTCATAATCTGCTCTAAAATGAGTTATCTGAAGGTCGTGAGTTCGATCCTCACCCGGGGCAGTAGTTTTTAGTAGCAGTTATTTCGTGCAATAATACATTTTGAAGATTTAATATTAAAATAATGAAAGGATAGTTAAAGTTAAATATTATATTTCTTCACTCTCTGCTGTTCCTCGGTAGCGCAGTAGGCAGCGCGTTAGTCTCATAATCTGCTCTAAATTGAGTTATCTGAAGGTCGTGAGTTCGATCCTCACCCGGGGCAGTAGTTTTTAGTAGCAGTTATTTCGTGCAATAATACATTTTGAAGATTTAATATTAAAATAATGAAAGCATAGTTAAAGTTAAATATTATATTTCTTCACTCTCTCCTGTGCCGCGGTAGCGCAGTAGGCAGCGCGTCAGTCTCATAATCTGCTCTAAATTGAGTTATCTGAAGGTCGTGAGTTCGATCCTCACCCGGGGCAGTAGTTTTTAGTAGCAGTTATTTCGTGCAATAATACATTTTGAAGATTTAATATTAAAATAATGAAAGCATAGTTAAAGTTAAATATTATATTTCTTCACTTTCTCTTGTGCCTCGGTAGCGCAGTAGGCAGCGCGTCAGTCTCATAATCTGCTCTAAATTGAGTTATCTGAAGGTCGTGAGTTCGATCCTCACCCGGGGCAGTAGTTTTTAGTAGCAGTTATTTCGTGCAATAATACATTTTGAAGATTTAATATTAAAATAATGAAAGGATAGTTAAAGTTAAATATTATATTTCTTCACTCTCTCCTGTGCCTCGGTAGCGCAGCACGCAGCGCGTCAGTCTCATAATCTGCTCTAAATTGAGTTATCTGAAGGTCGTGAGTTCGATCCTCACCCGGGGCATTAGTTTTTAGTAGCAGTTATTTCGTGCAATAATACATTTTGAAGATTTAATATTAAAATAATGAAAGGATAGTTAAAGTTAAATATTATATCTCTTCACTCTCTCCTGTGCCTCGGTAGCGCAGTAGGCAGCGCGTCAGTCTCATAATCTGCTCTAAATTGAGTTATCTGAAGGTCGTGAGTTCGATCCTCACCCGGGGCAGTAGTTTTTAGTAGCAGTTATTTCGTGCAATAATACATTTTGAAGATTTAATATTAAAATAATGAAAGGATAGTTAAAGTTAAATATTATATTTCTTCACTCTCTCCTGTGCCTCGGTAGCGCAGTAGGCAGCGCGTCAGTCTCATAATCTGCTCTAAATTGAGTTATCTGAAGGTCGTGAGTTCGATCCTCACCCGTGGCAGTAGTTTTTAGTAGCAGTTATTTCGTGCAATAATACATTTTGAAGATTTAATATTAAAATAATGAAAGCATAGTTAAAGTTAAATATTATATTTCTTCACTCTCTCCTGTGCCTCGGTAGCGCAGTAGGCAGCGCGTCAGTCTCATAATCTGCTCTAAATTGAGTTATCTGAAGGTCGTGAGTTCGATCCTCACCCGGGGCAGTAGTTTTTAGTAGCAGTTATTTCGTGCAATAATACATTTTGAAGATTTAATATTAAAATAATGAAAGGATAGTTAAAGTTAAATATTATATTTCTTCACTCTCTCCTGTGCCTCGGTAGCGCTGTAGGCAGCGCGTCAGTCTCATAATCTGCTCTAAATTGAGTTATCTGAAGGTCGTGAGTTCGATCCTCACCCCGGGGCAGTAGTTTTTAGTAGCAGTTATTTCGTGCAATAATACATTTTGAAGATTTAATATTAAAATAATGAAAGTATAGTTAAAGTTAAATATTATATTTCTTCACTCTCTCCTGTGCCTCGGTAGCGCAGTAGGCAGCGCGTCAGTCTCATAATATGCTCTAAATTGAGTTATCTGAAGGTCGTGAGTTCGATCCTCACCCGGGGCAGTTGTTTTTAGTAGCAGTTATTTCGTGCAATAATACATTTTGAAGATTTAATATTAAAATAATGAAAGGATAGTTAAAGTTAAATATTATATTTCTTCACTCTCTCCTGTGCCTCGGTAGCGCTGTAGGCAGCGCGTCAGTCTCATAATCTGCTCTAAATTGAGTTATCTGAAGGTCGTGAGTTCGATCCTCACCCGGGGCAGTAGTTTTTAGTAGCAGTTATTTCGTGCAATAATACATTTTGAAGATTTAATATTAAAATAATGAAAGGATAGTTAAAGTTAAATATTATATTTCTTCACTCTCTCCTGTGCCTCGGTAGCGCTGTAGGCAGCGCGTCAGTCTCATAATCTGCTCTAAATTGAGTTATCTGAAGGTCGTGAGTTCGATCCTCACCCGGGGCAGTAGTTTTAAGTAGCAGTTATTTCGTGCAATAATACATTTTGAAGATTTAATATTAAAATAATGAAAGGATAGTTAAAGTTAAATATTATATTTCTTCACTCTCTCCTGTGCCTCGGTAGCGCAGTAGGCAGCGCGTCAGTCTCATAATATGCTCTAAATTGAGTTATCTGAAGGTCGTGAGTTCGATCCTCACCCGGGGCAGTTGTTTTTAGTAGCAGTTATTTCGTGCAATAATACATTTTGAAGATTTAATATTAAAATAATGAAAGGATAGTTAAAGTTAAATATTATATTTCTTCACTCTCTCCTGTGCCTCGGTAGCGCTGTAGGCAGCGCGTCAGTCTCATAATCTGCTCTAAATTGAGTTATCTGAAGGTCGTGAGTTCGATCCTCACCCGGGGCAGTAGTTTTTAGTAGCAGTTATTTCGTGCAATAATACATTTTGAAGATTTAATATTAAAATAATGAAAGGATAGTTAAAGTTAAATATTATATTTCTTCACTCTCTCCTGTGCCTCGGTAGCGCAGTAGGCAGCGCGTCAGTCTCATAATATGCTCTAAATTGAGTTATCTGAAGGTCGTGAGTTCGATCCTCACCCGGGGCAGTTGTTTTTAGTAGCAGTTATTTCGTGCAATAATACATTTTGAAGATTTAATATTAAAATAATGAAAGGATAGTTAAAGTTAAATATTATATTTCTTCACTTTCTCCTGTGCCTCGGTAGCGCAGTAGGCAGCGCGTCAGTCTCATAATCTGCTCTAAATTGAGTTATCTGAAGGTCGTGAGTTCGATCCTCACCCGGGGCAGTAGTTTTTAGTAGCAGTTATTTCGTGCAATAATACATTTTGAAGATTTAATATTAAAATTATGAAAGGATAATTAAAGTTAAATATTATATTTCTTCACTCTCTCCTGTGCCTCGGTAGCGCAGTAGGCGGCGCGTCAGTCTCATAATCTGCTCTAAATTGAGTTATCTGAAGGTCGTGAGTTCGATCCTCACCCGGGGCAGTAGTTTTTAGTAACAGTTATTTCGTGCAATAATACATTTTGAAGATTTAATATTAAAATAATGAAAGCATAGTTAAAGTTAAATATTATATTTCTTCAATTTCTCCTGTGCCTCGGTAGCGCAGTAGGCAGTGCGTAAGTCTCATAATCTGCTCTAAATTGAGTTATCTGAAGGTCGTGAGTTCGATCCTCACCCGGGGCAGTAGTTTTTAGTAGCAGTTATTTCGTGCAATAATACATTTTGAAGATTTAATATTAAAATAATGAAAGGATAGTTAAAGTTAAATATTATATTTCTTCACTTTCTCCTGTGCCTCGGTAGCGCAGTAGGCAGTGCGTCAGTCTCATAATCTGCTCTAACTTGAGTTATCTGAAGGTCGTGAGTTCGATCCTCACCCGGGGCAGTTGTTTTTAGTAGCAGTTATTTCGTGCAATAATACATTTTGAAGATTTAATATTAAAATAATGAAAGGATAGTTAAAGTTAAATATTATATTTCTTCACTCTCTCCTGTGCCTCGGTAGCGCAGTAGGCAGCGCGTCAGTCTCATAATCTGCTCTAAATTGAGTTGTCTGAAGGTCGTGAGTTCGATCCTCACCCGGGGCAGTAGTTTTTAGTAGCAGTTATTTCGTGCAATAATACATTTTGAAGATTTAATATTAAAATAATGAAAGGATAGTTAAAGTTAAATATTATATTTCTTCACTCTCTCCTGTGCCTCGGTAGCGCAGTAGGCAGCGCGTCAGTCTCATAATATGCTCTAAATTGAGTTATCTGAAGGTCGTGAGTTCGATCCTCACCCGGGGCAGTTGTTTTTAGTAGCAGTTATTTCGTGCAATAATACATTTTGAAGATTTAATATTAAAATAATGAAAGGATAGTTAAAGTTAAATATTATATTTCTTCACTTTCTCCTGTGCCTCGGTAGCGCAGTAGGCAGCGCGTCAGTCTCATAATCTGCTCCAAATTGAGTTATCTGAAGGTCGTGAGTTCGATCCTCACCCGGGGCAGTAGTTTTTAGTAGCAGTTATTTCGTGCAATAATACATTTTGAAGATTTAATATTAAAATAATGAAAGGATAGTTAAAGTTAAATATTATATTTCTTCACTCTCTCCTGTGCCTCGGTAGCGCAGTAGGCAGCGCGTCAGTCTCATAATCTGCTCTAAATTGAGTTATCTGAAGGTCGTGAGTTCGATCCTCACCCGGGGCAGTAGTTTTTAGTAGCAGTTATTTAGTGCAATAATACATTTTGAAGATTTAAAATTAAAATAATGAAAGCATAGTTAAAGTTAAATATTATATTTCTTCACTTTCTTGTGTGCCTCGGTAGCGCAGTAGGCAACGCGTCAGTCTCATAATCTGCTCTAAATTGAGTTATCTGAAGGTCGTGAGTTCGATCCTCACCCGGGGCAGTAGTTTTTAGTAGCAGTTATTTCGTGCAATAATACATTTTGAAGATTTAATATTAAAATAATGAAAGGATAGTTAAAGTTAAATATTATATTTCTTCACTCTCTCCTGTGCCTCGGTAGCGCAGTAGGCAGCGCGTCAGTCTCATAATCTGCTCTAATTTGAGTTATCTGAAGGTCGTGAGTTCAATCCTCACCCGGGGCAGTAGTTTTTTGTAGCAGTTATTTCGTGCAATAATACATTTTGAAGATTTAATATTAAAATAATGAAAGGATAGTTAAAGTTAAATATTATATTTCTTCACTCTCTCCTGTGCCTCGGTAGCGCAGTAGGCAGCGCGTCAGTCTCATAATCTGCTCTAAATTGAGTTATCTGAAGGTCGTGAGTTCGATCCTCACCCGGGGCAGTAGTTTTTAGTAGCAGTTATTTCGTGCAATAATGCATTTTGAAGATTTAATATTAAAATAATAAAGGATATTTAAAGTTAAATATTATGTTTCTTCACTCTCTCCTGTGCCTCGGTAGCGCAGTAGGCAGCGCGTCAGTTTCATAATCTGCTCTAAATTGAGTTATCTGAAGGTCGTGAGTTCGATCCTCACCCGGGGCAGTAGTTTTTAGTAGCAGTTATTTCGTGCAATAATATATTTTGAAGATTTAATATTAAAATAATGAAAGGATAGTTAAAGTTAAATATTATATTTCTTCACTTTCTCCTGTGCCTCGGTAGCGCAGTAGGCAGCGCGTCAGTCTCATAATCTGCTCTAAATTGAGTTATCTGAAGGTCGTGAGTTCGATCCTCAACCGGGGCAGTAGTTTTTAGTGGCAGTTATTTCGTGCAATAATACATTTTGAAGATTTAATATTAAAATAATGAAAGGATAGTTAAAGTTAATTATTATATTTCTTCACTCTCTCCTGTGCCTCGGTAGCGCAGTAGGCGGCGCGTCAGTCTTATAATCTGCTCTAAATTGAGTTATCTGAAGGTCGTGAGTTCGATCCTCACCCGGGGCAGTAGTTTTTAGTAACAGTTATTTCGTGCAATAATACATTTTGAAGATTTAATATTAAAATAATGAAAGCATAGTTAAAGTTAAATATTATATTTCTTCACTTTCTCCTGTGCCTCGGTAGCGCAGTAGGCAGTGCGTAAGTCTCATAATCTGCTCTAAATTGAGTTATCTGAAGGTCGTGAGTTCGATCCTCACCCGGGGCAGTAGTTTTTAGTAGCAGTTATTTCGTGCAATAATACATTTTGAAGATTTAATATTAAAATAATGAAAGGATAGTTAAAGTTAAATATTATATTTCTTCACTTTCTCCTGTGCCTCGGTAGCGCAGTAGGCAGTGCGTCAGTCTCATAATCTGCTCTAACTTGAGTTATCTGTAGGTCGTGAGTTCGATCCTCACCCGGGGCAGTACTTTTTAGTAGCAGTTATTTCGTGCAATAATACATTTTGAAGATTTAATATTAAAATAATGAAAGGATAGTTAAAGTTAAATATTATATTTCTTCACTCTCTCCTGTGCCTCGGTAGCGCAGTAGGCAGCGCGTCAGTCTCATAATCTGCTCTAAATTGAGTTGTCCGAAGGTCGTGAGTTCGATCCTCACCCGGGGCAGTAGTTTTTAGTAGCAGTTATTTCGTGCAATAATACATTTTGAAGATTTAATATTAAAATAATGAAAGGATAGTTAAAGTTAAATATTATATTTCTTCACTCTCTCCTGTGCCTCGGTAGCGCAGTAGGCAGCGCGTCAGTCTCATAATCTGCTCTAAATTAAGTTATCTGAAGGTCGTGAGTTCGATCCTCACCCGGGGCAGTAGTTTTTAGTAGCAGTTATTTCGTGCAATAATACATTTTGAAGATTTAATATTAAAATAATAAAAGGATAGTTAAAGTTAAATATTATATTTCTTCACTCTCTCCTGTGCCTCGGTAGCGCAGTAGGCAGCGCGTCAGTCTCATAATCTGCTCTAAATTGAGTTGTCTGAAGGTCGTGAGTTCGATCCTCACCCGGGGCAGTAGTTTTTAGTAGCAGTTATTTCGTGCAATAATACATTTTGAAGATTTAATATTAAAATAATGAAAGGATAGTTAAAGTTAAATATTATATTTCTTCACTCTCTCCTGTGCCTCGGTAGCGCAGTAGGCAGCGCGTCAGTCTCATAATCTGCTCTAAATTAAGTTATCTGAAGGTCGTGAGTTCGATCCTCACCCGGGGCAGTAGTTTTTAGTAGCAGTTATTTCGTGCAATAATACATTTTGAAGATTTAATATTAAAATAATAAAAGGATAGTTAAAGTTAAATATTATATTTCTTCACTCTCTCCTGTGCCTCGGTAGCGCAGTAGGCAGCGCGTCAGTCTCATAATCTGCTCTAAATTGAGTTATCTGAAGGTCGTGAGTTCAATCCTCACCCGGGGCAGTAGTTTTTAGTAGCAGTTATTTCGTGCAATAATACATTTTGAAGATTTAATATTAAAATAATGAAAGGATAGTTAAAGTTAAATATTATATTTCTTCACTTTCTCCTGTGCCTCGGTAGCGCAGTAGGCAGCGCGTCAGTCTCATAATCTGCTCTAAATAGAGTTATCTGAAGGTCGTGAGTTCGATCCTCTCCCGGGGAAGTAGTTTTTTGTAGCAGTTATTTCGTGCAATAATACATTTTGAAGATTTAATATTAAAATAATGAAAGCATAGTTAAAGTTAAATATTATATTTCTTCACTTTCTCCTGTGCCTCGGTAGCGCAGTAGGCAGCGCGTCAGTCTCATAATCTGCTCTAAATTGAGTTATCTGAAGGTCGTGAGTTCTATCCTCACCCGGGGCAGTAGTTTTTAGTAGCAGTTATTTCGTGCAATAATACATTTTGAAGATTTAATATTAAAATAATGAAAGGATAGTTAAAGTTAAATATTATATTTCTTCACTCTCTCCTGTGCCTCGGTAGCGCAGTAGGCAGCGCGTCAGTCTCATAATCTGCTCTAAATTGAGTTATCTGAAGGTCGTGAGTTCGATCCTCACCCGGGGCAGTAGTTTTTAGTAGCAGTTATTTCGTGCAATAATACATTTTGAAGATTTAATATAAAAATAATGAAAGGATAGTTAAAGTTAAATATTATATTTCTTCACTCTCTCCTGTGCCTCGGTAGCGCAGTAGGCAGCGCGTCAGTCTCATAATCTGCTCTAAATTGAGTTATCTGAAGGTCGTGAGTTCGATCCTCACCCGGGGCAGTAGTTTTTAGTAGCAGTTATTTCGTGCAATATTACATTTTGAGGATTTAATATTAAAATAATGAAAGGATAGTTAAAGTTAAATATTATATTTCTTCACTTTCTCCTGTGCCTCGGTAGCGCAGTAGGCAGCGCGTCAGTTTCATAATCTGCTCTAAATTGAGTTATCTGAAGGTCGTGAGTTCGATCCTCACACGGGGCAGTAGTTTTTAGTAGCAGTTATTTCGTGCAATAATACATTTTGAAGATTTAATATTAAAATAATGAAAGGATAGTTAAAGTTAAATATTATATTTCTTCACTCTCTCCTGTGCCTCGGTAGCGCAGTAGGCAGCGCGTCAGTCTCATAATCTGCTCTAAATTGAGTTATCTGAAGGTCGTGAGTTCGATCCTCACCCGGGGAAGTAGTTTTTTGTAGCAGTTATTTCGTGCAATAATACATTTTGAAGATTTAATATTAAAATAATGAAAGCATAGTTAAAGTTAAATATTATATTTCTTCACTTTCTCCTGTGCCTCGGTAGCGCAGTAGGCAGCGCGTCAGTCTCATAATCTGCTCTAAATTGAGTTATCTGAAGGTCGTGAGTTCGATCCTCACCCGGGGCAGTAGTTTTTAGTAGCAGTTATTTCGTGCAATAATACATTTTGAAGATTTAATATAAAAATAATGAAAGGATAGTTAAAGTTAAATATTATATTTCTTCACTCTCTCCTGTGCCTCGGTAGCGCAGAAGGCAGCGCGTCAGTCTCATAATCTGCACTAAATTGAGTTATCTGAAGGTCGTGAGTTCGATCCTCACCCGGGGCAGTAGTTTTTAGTAGCAGTTATTTCGTGCAATAATACATTTTGAAGATTTAATATTAAAATAATGAAAGGATAGTTAAAGTTAAATATTATATTTCTTCACTTTCTCCTGTGCCTCGGTAGCGCAGTAGGCAGCGCGTCAGTTTCATAATCTGCTCTAAATTGAGTTATCTGAAGGTCGTGAGTTCGATCCTCACCCGGGGCAGTAGTTTTTAGTAGCAGTTATTTCGTGCAATAATACATTTTGAAGATTTAATATTAAAATAATGAAAGGATAGTTAAAGTTAAATATTATATTTCTTCACCCTCTCCTGTGCCTCGGTAGCGCAGTACGCAGCGCGTCAGTCTCATAATCTGCTCTAAATTGAGTTATCTGAAGGTCGTGAGTTCGATCCTCACCCGGGGCAGTAGTTTTTAGTAGCAGTTATTTCGTGCAATAATACATTTTGAAGATTTAATATTAAAATAATGAAAGGATAGTTAAAGTTAAATATTATATTTCTTCACTTTCTCCTGTGCCTCGGTAGCGCAGTAGGCAGCGCGTCAGTCTCATAATCTGCTCTAAATTGAGTTATCTGAAGGTCGTGAGTTCGATCCTCACCCGGGGCAGTAGTTTTTAGTAGCAGTTATTTCGTGCAATAATACATTTTGAAGATTTAATATTAAAATAATGAAAGGATAGTTAAAGTTAAATATTATATTTCTTCACTTTCTCCTGTGCCTCGGTAGCGCAGTAGGCAGCGCGTCAGTCTCATAATCTGCTCTAAATTGAGTTATCTGAAGGTCGTGAGTTCGATCCTCACCCGGGGCAGTAGTTTTTAGTAGCAGTTATTTCGTGCAATAATACATTTTGAAGATTTAATATTAAAATAATGAAAGGATAGTTAAAGTTAAATATTATATTTCTTCACTTTCTCCTGTGCCTCGGTAGCGCAGTAGGCTGCGCGTCAGTCTCATAATCTGCTCTAAATTGAGTTATCTGAAGGTCGTGAGTTCGATCCTCACCCGGGGCAGTAGTTTTTAGTAGCAGTTATTTCGTGCAATAATACATTTTGAAGATTTAATATTAAAATAATGAAAGCATAGTTAAAGTTAAATATTATATTTCTTCACTCTCTCCTGTGCCTCGGTAGCGCAGTAGGCAGCGCGTCAGTCTCATAATCTGCTCTAAATTGAGTTATCTGAAGGTCGTGAGTTCGATCCTCACCCGGGGCGGTAGTTTTTAGTAGCAGTTATTTCGTGCAATAATACATTTTGAAGATTTAATATTAAAATAATGAAAGCATAGTTGAAGTTAAATATTATATTTCTTCACTTTCTCCTGTGCCTCGGTAGCGCAGTAGGCAGCGCGTCAGTCTCATAATCTGCTCTAAATTGAGTTATCTGAAGGTCGTGAGTTCGATCCTCACCCGGGACAGTAGTTTTTAGTAGCAGTTATTTCGTGCAATAATACATTTTGAAGATTTAATATTAAAATAATGAAAGGATAGTTAAAGTTAAATATTATATTTCTTCACTTTCTCCTGTGCCTCGGTAGCGCTGTAGGCAGTGCGTCAGTCTCATAATCTGCTCTAACTTGAGTTATCTGAAGGTCGTGAGTTCGATCCTCACCCAGGGCAGTAGTTTTTAGTAGCAGTTATTTCGTGCAATAATACATTTTGAAGATTTAATATTAAAATAATGAAAGGATAGTTAAAGTTAAATATTATATTTCTTCACTCTCTCCTGTGCCTCGGTAGCGCAGTAGGCAGCGCGTCAGTCTCATAATCTGCTCTAAATTGAGTTATCTGAAGGTCGTGAGTTCGATTCTCACCCGGGGCAGTAGTTTTTAGTAGCAGTTATTTCGTGCAATAATACATTTTGAAGATTTAATATTAAAATAATGAAAGGATAGTTAAAGTTAAATATTATATTTCTTCACTCTCTCCTGTGCCTCGGTAGCGCAGTAGGCAGCGCGTCAGTCGCATAATCTGCTCTAAATTGAGTTATCTGAAGGTCGTGAGTTCGATCATCACCCGGGGCAGTAGTTTTTAGTAGCAGTTATTTCGTGCAATAATACATTTTGAAGATTTAATATTAAAATAATGAAAGCATAGTTAAAGTTAAATATTATATTTCTTCACTTTCTCCTGTGCCTCGGTAGCGCAGTAGGCAGCGCGTCAGTCTCATAATCTGCTCAAATTGAGTTATCTGAAGGTCGTGAGTTCGATCCTCACCCGGGGCAGTAGTTTTTAGTAGCAGTTATTTCATGCAATAATACATTTTGAAGATTTAATATTAAAATATTGAAAGCATAGTTAAAGTTAAATATTATATTTCTTCACTCTCTCCTGTGCCTCGGTAGCGCAGTAGGCAGCGCGTCAGTCTCATAATCTGCTCTAAATTGAGTTATCTGAAGGTCGTGAGTTCGATCCTCACCCGGGGCAGTAGTTTTTAGTAGCAGTTATTTCGTGCAATAATACATTTTGAAGATTTAATATTAAAATAATGAAAGCATAGTTAAAGTTAAATATTATATTTCTTCACTTTCTCCTGTGCCTCGGTAGCGCAGTAGGCAGCGCGTCAGTCTCATAATCTGCTCTAAATTGAGTTATCTGAAGGTCGTGAGTTCGATCCTCACCCGGGGCAGTAGTTTTTAGTAGCAGTTATTTCGTGCAATAATACATTTTGAAGATTTAATATTAAAATAATGAAAGCATAGTTAAAGTTAAATATTATATTTCTTCACTCTCTCCTGTGCCTCGGTAGCGCAGAAGGCAGCGCGTCAGTCTCATAATCTGCACTAAATTGAGTTATCTGAAGGTCGTGAGTTCGATCCTCACCCGGGGCAGTAGTTTTTAGTAGCAGTTATTTCGTGCAATAATACATTTTGAAGATTTAATATTAAAATAATGAAAGGATAGTTAAAGTTAAATATTATATTTCTTCACTTTCTCCTGTGCCTCGGTAGCGCAGTAGGCAGCGCGTCAGTTTCATAATCTGCTCTAAATTGAGTTATCTGAAGGTCGTGAGTTCGATCCTCACCCGGGGCAGTAGTTTTTAGTAGCAGTTATTTCGTGCAATAATACATTTTGAAGATTTAATATTAAAATAATGAAAGGATAGTTAAAGTTAAATATTATATTTCTTCACCCTCTCCTGTGCCTCGGTAGCGCAGTACGCAGCGCGTCAGTCTCATAATCTGCTCTAAATTGAGTTATCTGAAGGTCGTGAGTTCGATCCTCACCCGGGGCAGTAGTTTTTAGTAGCAGTTATTTCGTGCAATAATACATTTTGAAGATTTAATATTAAAATAATGAAAGGATAGTTAAAGTTAAATATTATATTTCTTCACTTTCTCCTGTGCCTCGGTAGCGCAGTAGGCAGCGCGTCAGTCTCATAATCTGCTCTAAATTGAGTTATCTGAAGGTCGTGAGTTCGATCCTCACCCGGGGCAGTAGTTTTTAGTAGCAGTTATTTCGTGCAATAATACATTTTGAAGATTTAATATTAAAATAATGAAAGGATAGTTAAAGTTAAATATTATATTTCTTCACTTTCTCCTGTGCCTCGGTAGCGCAGTAGGCAGCGCGTCAGTCTCATAATCTGCTCTAAATTGAGTTATCTGAAGGTCGTGAGTTCGATCCTCACCCGGGGCAGTAGTTTTTAGTAGCAGTTATTTCGTGCAATAATACATTTTGAAGATTTAATATTAAAATAATGAAAGGATAGTTAAAGTTAAATATTATATTTCTTCACTTTCTCCTGTGCCTCGGTAGCGCAGTAGGCTGCGCGTCAGTCTCATAATCTGCTCTAAATTGAGTTATCTGAAGGTCGTGAGTTCGATCCTCACCCGGGGCAGTAGTTTTTAGTAGCAGTTATTTCGTGCAATAATACATTTTGAAGATTTAATATTAAAATAATGAAAGCATAGTTAAAGTTAAATATTATATTTCTTCACTCTCTCCTGTGCCTCGGTAGCGCAGTAGGCAGCGCGTCAGTCTCATAATCTGCTCTAAATTGAGTTATCTGAAGGTCGTGAGTTCGATCCTCACCCGGGGCGGTAGTTTTTAGTAGCAGTTATTTCGTGCAATAATACATTTTGAAGATTTAATATTAAAATAATGAAAGCATAGTTGAAGTTAAATATTATATTTCTTCACTTTCTCCTGTGCCTCGGTAGCGCAGTAGGCAGCGCGTCAGTCTCATAATCTGCTCTAAATTGAGTTATCTGAAGGTCGTGAGTTCGATCCTCACCCGGGACAGTAGTTTTTAGTAGCAGTTATTTCGTGCAATAATACATTTTGAAGATTTAATATTAAAATAATGAAAGGATAGTTAAAGTTAAATATTATATTTCTTCACTCTCTCCTGTGCCTCGGTAGCGCAGTAGGCAGCGCGTCAGTCGCATAATCTGCTCTAAATTGAGTTATCTGAAGGTCGTGAGTTCGATCATCACCCGGGGCAGTAGTTTTTAGTAGCAGTTATTTCGTGCAATAATACATTTTGAAGATTTAATATTAAAATAATGAAAGCATAGTTAAAGTTAAATATTATATTTCTTCACTTTCTCCTGTGCCTCGGTAGCGCAGTAGGCAGCGCGTCAGTCTCATAATCTGCTCAAATTGAGTTATCTGAAGGTCGTGAGTTCGATCCTCACCCGGGGCAGTAGTTTTTAGTAGCAGTTATTTCATGCAATAATACATTTTGAAGATTTAATATTAAAATATTGAAAGCATAGTTAAAGTTAAATATTATATTTCTTCACTCTCTCCTGTGCCTCGGTAGCGCAGTAGGCAGCGCGTCAGTCTCATAATCTGCTCTAAATTGAGTTATCTGAAGGTCGTGAGTTCGATCCTCACCCGGGGCAGTAGTTTTTAGTAGCAGTTATTTCGTGCAATAATACATTTTGAAGATTTAATATTAAAATAATGAAAGCATAGTTAAAGTTAAATATTATATTTCTTCACTTTCTCCTGTGCCTCGGTAGCGCAGTAGGCAGCGCGTCAGTCTCATAATCTGCTCTAAATTGAGTTATCTGAAGGTCGTGAGTTCGATCCTCACCCGGGGCAGTAGTTTTTAGTAGCAGTTATTTCGTGCAATAATACATTTTGAAGATTTAATATTAAAATAATGAAAGCATAGTTAAAGTTAAATATTATATTTCTTCACTCTCTCCTGTGCCTCGGTAGCGCAGTAGGCAGTGCGTCAGTCTCATAATCTGCTCTAAATTGAGTTATCTGAAGGTCGTGAGTTCGATCCTCACCCGGGGCAGTAGTTTTTAGTAGCAGTTATTTCGTGCAATAATACATTTTGAAGATTTAATATTAAAATAATGAAAGGATAGTTAAAGTTAAATATTATATTTCTTCACTTTCTCCTGTGCCTCGGTAGCGCAGTAGGCAGCGCGTCAGTCTCATAATCTGCTCTAAATTGAGTTATCTGAAGGTCGTGAGTTCGATCCTCACCCGGGGCAGTAGTTTTTAGTAGCAGTTATTTCGTGCAATAATACATTTTGAAGATTTAATATTAAAATAATGAAAGCATAGTTAAAGTTAAATATTATATTTCTTCACTCTCTCCTGTGCCTCGGTAGCGCAGTAGGCAGCGCGTCAGTCTCATAATCTGCTCTAAATTGAGTTATCTGAAGGTCGTGAGTTCGATCCTCACCCGGGGCAGTAGTTTTTAGTAGCAGTTATTTCGTGCAATAATACATTTTGAAGATTTAATATTAAAATAATGAAAGCATAGTTGAAGTTAAATATTATATTTCTTCACTTTCTCCTGTGCCTCGGTAGCGCAGTAGGCAGCGCGTCAGTCTCATAATCTGCTCTAAATTGAGTTATCTGAAGGTCGTGAGTTCGATCCTCACCCGGGGCAGTAGTTTTTAGTAGCAGTTATTTCGTGCAATAATACATTTTGAAGATTTAATATTAAAATAATGAAAGGATAGTTAAAGTTAAATATTATATTTCTTCACTTTCTCCTGTGCCTCGGTAGCGCAGTAGGCAGTGCGTCAGTCTCGTAATCTGCTCCAACTTGAGTTATCTGAAGGTCGTGAGTTCGATCCTCACCCGGGGCAGTAGTTTTTAGTAGCAGTTATTTCGTGCAATAATACATTTTGAAGATTTAATATTAAAATAATGAAAGGATAGTTAAAGTTAAATATTATATTTCTTCACTCTCTCCTGTGCCTCGGTAGCGCAGTAGGCAGCGCGTCAGTCTCATAATCTGCTCTAAATTGAGTTATCTGAAGGTCGTGAGTTCGATCCTCACCCGGGGCAGTAGTTTTTAGTAGCAGTTATTTCGTGCAATAATACATTTTGAAGATTTAATATTAAAATAATGAAAGGATAGTTAAAGCTAAATATTATATTTCTTCACTCTCTCCTGTGCCTCGGTAGCGCAGTAGGCAGCGCGTCAGTCTCATAATCTGCTCTAAATTGAGTTATCTGAAGGTCGTGAGTTCGATCCTCACCCGGGGCAGTAGTTTTTAGTAGCAGTTATTTCGTGCAATAATACATTTTGAAGATTTAATATTAAAATAATGAAAGCATAGTTAAAGTTAAATATTATATTTCTTCACTTTCTCCTGTGCCTCGGTAGCGCAGTAGGCAGCGCGTCAGTCTCATAATCTGCTCTAAATTGAGTTATCTGAAGGTCGTGAGTTCGATCCTCACCCGGGGCAGTAGTTTTTAGTAGCAGTTATTTCGTGCAATAATACATTTTGAAGATTTAATATTAAAATAATGAAAGGATAGTTAAAGTTAAATATTATATTTCTTCACTCTCTCCTGTGCCTCGGTAGCGCAGTAGGCAGTGCGTCAGTCTCATAATCTGCTCTAAATTGAGTTATCTGAAGGTCGTGAGTTCGATCCTCAACCGGGGCAGTAGTTTTTAGTAGCAGTTATTTCGTGCAATAATACATTTTGAAGATTTAATATTAAAATAATGAAAGGATAGTTAAAGTTAAATATTATATTTCTTCACTCTCTCCTGTGCCTCGGTAGCGCAGTAGGCAGCGCGTCAGTCTCATAATCTGTCCTAATTTGAGTTATCTGAAGGTCGTGAGTTCGATCCTCACCCGGGGCAGTAGTTTTTAGTAGCAGTTATTTCGTGCAATAATACATTTTGAAGATTTAATATTAAAAAAATGAAAGCATAGTTAAAGTTAAATATTATATTTCTTCACTTTCTCCTGTGCCTCGGTAGCGCAGTAGGCAGTGCGTCAGTCTCATAATCTGCTCTAAATTGAGTTATCTGAAGGTCGTGAGTTCGATCCTCAACCGGGGCAGTAGTTTTTAGTAGCAGTTATTTCGTGCAATAATACATTTTGAAGATTTAATATTAAAATAATGAAAGGATAGTTAAAGTTAAATATTATATTTCTTCACTCTCTCCTGTGCCTCGGTAGCGCAGTAGGCAGCGCGTCAGTCTCATAATCTGCTCTAAATTGAGTTATCTGAAGGTCGTGAGTTCGATCCTCACCCGGGGCAGTAGTTTTTAGTAGCAGTTATTTCGTGCAATAATACATTTTGAAGATTTAATATTAAAATAATGAAAGCATAGTTAAAGTTAAATATTATATTTCTTCACTTTCTCCTGTGCCTCGGTAGCGCAGTAGGCAGCGCGTCAGTCTCATAATCTGCTCTAAATTGAGTTATCTGAAGGTCGTGAGTTCGATCCTCACCCGGGGCAGTAGTTTTTAGTAGCAGTTATTTCGTGCAATAATACATTTTGAAGATTTAATATTAAAATAATGAAAGCATAGTTAAAGTTAAATATTATATTTCTTCACTCTCTCCTGTGCCTCGGTAGCGCAGTAGGCAGTGCGTCAGTCTCATAATCTGCTCTAAATTGAGTTATCTGAAGGTCGTGAGTTCGATCCTCACCCGGGGCAGTAGTTTTTAGTAGCAGTTATTTCGTGCAATAATACATTTTGAAGATTTAATATTAAAATAATGAAAGGATAGTTAAAGTTAAATATTATATTTCTTCACTTTCTCCTGTGCCTCGGTAGCGCAGTAGGCAGCGCGTTAGTCTCATAATCTGCTCTAAATTGAGTTATCTGAAGGTCGTGAGTTCGATCCTCACCCGGGGCAGTAGTTTTTAGTAGCAGTTATTTCGTGCAATAATACATTTTGAAGATTTAATATTAAAATAATGAAAGCATAGTTAAAGTTAAATATTATATTTCTTCACTCTCTCCTGTGCCTCGGTAGCGCAGTAGGCAGCGCGTCAGTCTCATAATCTGCTCTAAATTGAGTTATCTGAAGGTCGTGAGTTCGATCCTCACCCGGGGCAGTAGTTTTTAGTAGCAGTTATTTCGTGCAATAATACATTTTGAAGATTTAATATTAAAATAATGAAAGCATAGTTGAAGTTAAATATTATATTTCTTCACTTTCTCCTGTGCCTCGGTAGCGCAGTAGGCAGCGCGTCAGTCTCATAATCTGCTCTAAATTGAGTTATCTGAAGGTCGTGAGTTCGATCCTCACCCGGGGCAGTAGTTTTTAGTAGCAGTTATTTCGTGCAATAATACATTTTGAAGATTTAATATTAAAATAATGAAAGGATAGTTAAAGTTAAATATTATGTTTGTTCACTTTCTCCTGTGCCTCGGTAGCGCAGTAGGCAGTGCGTCAGTCTCATAATCTGCTCTAACTTGAGTTATCTGAAGGTCGTGAGTTCGATCCTCACCCGGGGCAGTAGTTTTTAGTAGCAGTTATTTCGTGCAATAATACATTTTGAAGATTTAATATTAAAATAATGAAAGGATAGTTAAAGTTAAATATTATATTTCTTCACTCTCTCCTGTGCCTCGGTAGCGCAGTAGGCAGCGCGTCAGTCTCATAATCTGCTCTAAATTGAGTTATCTGAAGGTCGTGAGTTCGATCCTCACCCGGGGCAGTAGTTTTTAGTAGCAGTTATTTCGTGCAATAATACATTTTGAAGATTTAATATTAAAATAATGAAAGGATAGTTAAAGTTAAATATTATATTTCTTCACTCTCTCCTGTGCCTCGGTAGCGCAGTAGGCAGCGCGTCAGTCTCATAATCTGCTCTAAATTGAGTTATCTGAAGGTCGTGAGTTCGATCCTCACCCGGGGCAGTAGTTTTTAGTAGCAGTTATTTCGTGCAATAATACATTTTGAAGATTTAATATTAAAATAATGAAAGCATAGTTAAAGTTAAATATTATATTTCTTCACTTTCTCCAGTGCCTCGGTAGCGCAGTAGGCAGCGCGTCAGTCTCATAATCTGCTCTAAATTGAGTTATCTGAAGGTCGTGAGTTCGATCCTCACCCGGGGCAGTAGTTTTTAGTAGCAGTTATTTCGTGCAATAATACATTTTGAAGATTTAATATTAAAATAATGAAAGCATAGTTAAAGTTAAATATTATATTTCTTCACTCTCTCCTGTGCCTCGGTAGCGCAGTAGGCAGTGCGTCAGTCTCATAATCTGCTCTAAATTGAGTTATCTGAAGGTCGTGAGTTCGATCCTCAACCGGGGCAGTAGTTTTTAGTAGCAGTTATTTCGTGCAATAATACATTTTGAAGATTTAATATTAAAATAATGAAAGGATAGTTAAAGTTAAATATTATATTTCTTCACTCTCTCCTGTGCCTCGGTAGCGCAGTAGGCAGCGCGTCAGTCGCATAATCTGCTCTAAATTGAGTTATCTGAAGGTCGTGAGTTCGATCATCACCCGGGGCAGTAGTTTTTAGTAGCAGTTATTTCGTGCAATAATACATTTTGAAGATTTAATATTAAAATAATGAAAGCATAGTTAAAGTTAAATATTATATTTCTTCACTTTCTCCTGTGCCTCGGTAGCGCAGTAGGCAGCGCGTCAGTCTCATAATCTGCTCAAATTGAGTTATCTGAAGGTCGTGAGTTCGATCCTCACCCGGGGCAGTAGTTTTTAGTAGCAGTTATTTCATGCAATAATACATTTTGAAGATTTAATATTAAAATAATGAAAGCATAGTTAAAGTTAAATATTATATTTCTTCACTCTCTCCTGTGCCTCGGTAGCGCAGTAGGCAGCGCGTCAGTCTCATAATCTGCTCTAAATTGAGTTATCTGAAGGTCGTGAGTTCGATCCTCACCCGGGGCAGTAGTTTTTAGTAGCAGTTATTTCGTGCAATAATACATTTTGAAGATTTAATATTAAAATAATGAAAGCATAGTTAAAGTTAAATATTATATTTCTTCACTTTCTCCTGTGCCTCGGTAGCGCAGTAGGCAGCGCGTCAGTCTCATAATCTGCTCTAAATTGAGTTATCTGAAGGTCGTGAGTTCGATCCTCACCCGGGGCAGTAGTTTTTAGTAGCAGTTATTTCGTGCAATAATACATTTTGAAGATTTCATATTAAAATAATGAAAGCATAGTTAAAGTTAAATATTATATTTCTTCACTCTCTCCTGTGCCTCGGTAGCGCAGTAGGCAGTGCGTCAGTCTCATAATCTGCTCTAAATTGAGTTATCTGAAGGTCGTGAGTTCGATCCTCACCCGGGGCAGTAGTTTTTAGTAGCAGTTATTTCGTGCAATAATACATTTTGAAGATTTAATATTAAAATAATGAAAGGATAGTTAAAGTTAAATATTATATTTCTTCACTTTCTCCTGTGCCTCGGTAGCGCAGTAGGCAGCGCGTTAGTCTCATAATCTGCTCTAAATTGAGTTATCTGAAGGTCGTGAGTTCGATCCTCACCCGGGGCAGTAGTTTTTAGTAGCAGTTATTTCGTGCAATAATACATTTTGAAGATTTAATATTAAAATAATGAAAGCATAGTTAAAGTTAAATATTATATTTCTTCACTCTCTCCTGTGCCTCGGTAGCGCAGTAGGCAGCGCGTCAGTCTCATAATCTGCTCTAAATTGAGTTATCTGAAGGTCGTGAGTTCGATCCTCACCCGGGGCAGTAGTTTTTAGTAGCAGTTATTTCGTGCAATAATACATTTTGAAGATTTAATATTAAAATAATGAAAGCATAGTTGAAGTTAAATATTATATTTCTTCACTTTCTCCTGTGCCTCGGTAGCGCAGTAGGCAGCGCGTCAGTCTCATAATCTGCTCTAAATTGAGTTATCTGAAGGTCGTGAGTTCGATCCTCACCCGGGGCAGTAGTTTTTAGTAGCAGTTATTTCGTGCAATAATACATTTTGAAGATTTAATATTAAAATAATGAAAGGATATTTAAAGTTAAATATTATATTTCTTCACTTTCTCCTGTGCCTCGGTAGCGCAGTAGGCAGTGCGTCAGTCTCATAATCTGCTCTAAATTGAGTTATCTGAAGGTCGTGAGTTCGATCCTCACCCGGGGCAGTAGTTTTTAGTAGCAGTTATTTCGTGCAATAATACATTTTGAAGATTTCATATTAAAATAATGAAAGCATAGTTAAAGTTAAATATTATATTTCTTCACTCTCTCCTGTGCCTCGGTAGCGCAGTAGGCAGTGCGTCAGTCTCATAATCTGCTCTAAATTGAGTTATCTGAAGGTCGTGAGTTCGATCCTCACCCGGGGCAGTAGTTTTTAGTAGCAGTTATTTCGTGCAATAATACATTTTGAAGATTTAATATTAAAATAATGAAAGGATAGTTAAAGTTAAATATTATATTTCTTCACTTTCTCCTGTGCCTCGGTAGCGCAGTAGGCAGCGCGTTAGTCTCATAATCTGCTCTAAATTGAGTTATCTGAAGGTCGTGAGTTCGATCCTCACCCGGGGCAGTAGTTTTTAGTAGCAGTTATTTCGTGCAATAATACATTTTGAAGATTTAATATTAAAATAATGAAAGCATAGTTAAAGTTAAATATTATATTTCTTCACTCTCTCCTGTGCCTCGGTAGCGCAGTAGGCAGCGCGTCAGTCTCATAATCTGCTCTAAATTGAGTTATCTGAAGGTCGTGAGTTCGATCCTCACCCGGGGCAGTAGTTTTTAGTAGCAGTTATTTCGTGCAATAATACATTTTGAAGATTTAATATTAAAATAATGAAAGCATAGTTGAAGTTAAATATTATATTTCTTCACTTTCTCCTGTGCCTCGGTAGCGCAGTAGGCAGCGCGTCAGTCTCATAATCTGCTCTAAATTGAGTTATCTGAAGGTCGTGAGTTCGATCCTCACCCGGGGCAGTAGTTTTTAGTAGCAGTTATTTCGTGCAATAATACATTTTGAAGATTTAATATTAAAATAATGAAAGGATAGTTAAAGTTAAATATTATATTTCTTCACTCTCTCCTGTGCCTCGGTAGCGCAGTAGGCAGCGCGTCAGTCTCATAATCTGCTCTAAATTGAGTTATCTGAAGGTCGTGAGTTCGATCCTCACCCGGGGCAGTAGTTTTTAGTAGCAGTTATTTCGTGCAATAATACATTTTGAAGATTTAATATTAAAATAATGAAAGCATAGTTAAAGTTAAATATTATATTTCTTCACTTTCTCCAGTGCCTCGGTAGCGCAGTAGGCAGCGCGTCAGTCTCATAATCTGCTCTAAATTGAGTTATCTGAAGGTCGTGAGTTCGATCCTCACCCGGGGCAGTAGTTTTTAGTAGCAGTTATTTCGTGCAATAATACATTTTGAAGATTTAATATTAAAATAATGAAAGCATAGTTAAAGTTAAATATTATATTTCTTCACTCTCTCCTGTGCCTCGGTAGCGCAGTAGGCAGTGCGTCAGTCTCATAATCTGCTCTAAATTGAGTTATCTGAAGGTCGTGAGTTCGATCCTCAACCGGGGCAGTAGTTTTTAGTAGCAGTTATTTCGTGCAATAATACATTTTGAAGATTTAATATTAAAATAATGAAAGGATAGTTAAAGTTAAATATTATATTTCTTCACTCTCTCCTGTGCCTCGGTAGCGCAGTAGGCAGCGCGTCAGTCTCATAATCTGTCCTAATTTGAGTTATCTGAAGGTCGTGAGTTCGATCCTCACCCGGGGCAGTAGTTTTTAGTAGCAGTTATTTCGTGCAATAATACATTTTGAAGATTTAATATTAAAAAAATCAAAGCATAGTTAAAGTTAAATATTATATTTCTTCACTTTCTCCTGTGCCTCGGTAGCGCAGTAGGCAGTGCGTCAGTCTCATAATCTGCTCTAAATTGAGTTATCTGAAGGTCGTGAGTTCGATCCTCAACCGGGGCAGTAGTTTTTAGTAGCAGTTATTTCGTGCAATAATACATTTTGAAGATTTAATATTAAAATAATGAAAGGATAGTTAAAGTTAAATATTATATTTCTTCACTCTCTCCTGTGCCTCGGTAGCGCAGTAGGCAGCGCGTCAGTCTCATAATCTGCTCTAAATTGAGTTATCTGAAGGTCGTGAGTTCGATCCTCACCCGGGGCAGTAGTTTTTAGTAGCAGTTATTTCGTGCAATAATACATTTGGAAGATTTAATATTAAAATAATGAAAGGATAGTTAAAGTTAAATATTATATTTCTTCACTCTCTCCTGTGCCTCGGTAGCGCAGTAGGCAGCGCGTCAGTCTCATAATCTGCTCTAAATTGAGTTATCTGAAGGCCGTGAGTTCGATCCTCACCCGGGGCAGTAGTTTTTAGTAGCAGTTATTTCGTGCAATAATACATTTTGAAGATTTAATATTAAAATAATGAAAGGATAGTTAAAGTTAAATATTATATTTCTTCACTTTCTCCTGTGCCTCGGTAGCGCAGTAGGCAGTGCGTCAGTCTCATAATCTGCTCTAAATTGAGTTATCTGAAGGTCGTGAGTTCGATCCTCACCCGGGGCAGTAGTTTTTAGTAGCAGTTATTTCGTGCAATAATACATTTTGCAGATTTAATATTAAAATAATGAAAGGATAGTTAAAGTTAAATATTATATTTCTTCACTTTCTCCTGTGCCTCGGTAGCGCAGTAGGCAGTGCGTCAGTCTCATAATCTGCTCTAAATTGAGTTATCTGAAGGTCGTGAGTTCGATCCTCACCCGGGGCAGTAGTTTTTAGTAGCAGTTATTTCGTGCAATAATACATTTTGAAGATTTAATATTAAAATAATGAAAGGATAGTTAAAGTTAAATATTATATTTCTTCACTCTCTCCTGTGCCTCGGTAGCGCAGTAGGCAGCGCGTCAGTCTCATAATCTGTCCTAATTTGAGTTATCTGAAGGTCGTGAGTTCGATCCTCACCCGGGGCAGTAGTTTTTAGTAGCAGTTATTTCGTGCAATAATACATTTTGAAGATTTAATATTAAAATAATGAAAGGATAGTTAAAGTTAAATATTATATTTCTTCACTTTCTCCTGTGCCTCGGTAGCGCAGTAGGCAGTGCGTCAGTCTCATAATCTGCTCTAAATTGAGTTATCTGAAGGTCGTGAGTTCGATCCTCAACCGGGGCAGTAGTTTTTAGTAGCAGTTATTTCGTGCAATAATACATTTTGAAGATTTAATATTAAAATAATGAAAGGATAGTTAAAGTTAAATATTATATTTCTTCGCTCTCTCCTGTGCCTCGGTAGCGCAGTAGGCAGCGCGTCAGTCTCATAATCTGTCCTAATTTGAGTTATCTGAAGGTCGTGAGTTCGATCCTCACCCGGGGCAGTAGTTTTTAGTTGCAGTTATTTCGTGCAATAATACATTTTGAAGATTTAATATTAAAATAATGAAAGGATAGTTAAAGTTAAATATTATATTTCTTCACTCTCTCCTGTGCCTCGGTAGCGCAGTAGGCAGCGCGTCAGTCTCATAATCTGCTCTAAATTGAGTAATCTGAAGGTCGTGAGTTCGATCCTCACCCGGGGCAGTAGTTTTTAGTAGCAGTTATTTCGTGCAATAATACATTTTGAAGATTTAATATTAAAATAATGAAAGGATAGTTAAAGTTAAATATTATATTTCTTCACTTTCTCCTGTGCCTCGGTAGAGCAGTAGGCAGTGCGTCAGTCTCATAATCTGCTCTAAATTGAGTTATCTGAAGGTCGTGAGTTCGATCCTCACCCGGGGCAGTAGTTTTTAGTAGCAGTTATTTCGTGCAATAATACATTTTGAAGATTTAATATTAAAATAATGAAAGGATAGTTAAAGTTAAATATTATATTTCTTCACTTTCTCCTGTGCCTCGGTAGCGCAGTAGGCAGTGCGTCAGTCTCATAATCTGCTCTAAATTGAGTTATCTGAAGGTCGTGAGTTCGATCCTCAACCGGGGCTGTAGTTTTTAGTAGCAGTTATTTCGTGCAATAATACATTTTGAAGATTTAATATTAAAATAATGAAAGGATAGTTAAAGTTAAATATTATATTTCTTCACTCTCTCCTGTGCCTCGGTAGCGCAGTAGGCAGCGCGTCAGTCTCATAATCTGTCCTAATTTGAGTTATCTGAAGGTCGTGAGTTCGATCCTCACCCGGGGCAGTAGTATTTAGTTGCAGTTATTTCGTGCAATAATACATTTTGAAGATTTAATATTAAAATAATGAAAGGATAGTTAAAGTTAAATATTATATTTCTTCACTCTGTCCTGCGCCTCGGTAGCGCAGTAGGCAGCGCGTCAGTCTCATAATCTGCTCTAAATTGAGTTATCTGAAGGTCGAGAGTTCGATCCTCACCCGGGGCAGTAGTTTTTAGTAGCAGTTATTTCGTGCAATAATACATTTTGAAGATTTAATATTAAAATAATGAAAGGATAGTTAAAGTTAAATATTATATTTCTTCACTCTCTCCTGTGCCTCGGTAGCGCAGTAGGCAGCGCGTCAGTCTCATAATCTGCTCTAAATTGAGTTATCTGAAGGTCGTGAGTTCGATCCTCACCCGGGGCAGTAGTTTTTAGTAGCAGTTATTTCGTGCAATAATACATTTGGAAGATTTAATATTAAAATAATGAAAGGATAGTTAAAGTTAAATATTATATTTCTTCACTCTCTCCTGTGCCTCGGTAGCGCAGTAGGCAGCGCGTCAGTCTCATAATCTGCTCTAAATTGAGTTATCTGAAGGTCGTGAGTTCGATCCTCACCCGGGGCAGTAGTTTTTAGTAGCAGTTATTTCGTGCAATAATACATTTTGAAGATTTAATATTAAAATAATGAAAGGATAGTTAAAGTTAAATATTATATTTCTTCACTTTCTCCTGTGCCTCGGTAGCGCAGTAGGCAGTGCGTCAGTCTCATAATCTGCTCTAAATTGAGTTATCTGAAGGTCGTGAGTTCGATCCTCACCCGGGGCAGTAGTTTTTAGTAGCAGTTATTTCGTGCAATAATACATTTTGAAGATTTAATATTAAAATAATGAAAGGATAGTTAAAGTTAAATATTATATTTCTTCACTCTCTCCTGTGCCTCGGTAGCGCAGTAGGCAGCGCGTCAGTCTCATAATCTGTCCTAATTTGAGTTATCTGAAGGTCGTGAGTTCGATCCTCACCCGGGGCAGTAGTTTTTAGTAGCAGTTATTTCGTGCAATAATACATTTGGAAGATTTAATATTAAAATAATGAAAGGATAGTTAAAGTTAAATATTATATTTCTTCACTCTCTCCTGTGCCTCGGTAGCGCAGTAGGCAGCGCGTCAGTCTCACAATCTGCTCTAAATTGAGTTATCTGAAGGTCGTGAGTTCGATCCTCACCCGGGGCAGTAGTTTTTAGTAGCAGTTATTTCGTGCAATAATACATTTTGAAGATTTAATATTAAAATAATGAAAGGATAGTTAAAGTTAAATATTATATTTCTTCACTTTCTCCTGTGCCTTGGTAGCGCAGTAGGCAGTGCGTCAGTCTCATAATCTGCTCTAAATTGAGTTATCTGAAGGTCGTGAGTTCGATCCTCACCCGGGGCAGTAGTTTTTAGTAGCAGTTATTTCGTGCAATAATACATTTTGAAGATTTAATATTAAAATAATGAAAGGATAGTTAAAGTTAAATATTATATTTCTTCACTCTCTCCTGTGCCTCGGTAGCGCAGTAGGCAGCGCGTCAGTCTCATAATCTGTCCTAATTTGAGTTATCTGAAGGTCGTGAGTTCGATCCTCACCCGGGGCAGTAGTTTTTAGTAGCAGTTATTTCGTGCAATAATACATTTTGAAGATTTAATATTA
The DNA here is from genome assembly GCF_982258835.1 of Parasteatoda tepidariorum. Classification (NCBI taxonomy): domain Eukaryota; kingdom Metazoa; phylum Arthropoda; class Arachnida; order Araneae; family Theridiidae; genus Parasteatoda; species Parasteatoda tepidariorum. Next base: position 97,803,159 of record NC_141763.1, read on the forward strand.
AAATAATGAAAGGATAGTTAAAGTTAAATATTATATTTCTTCACTCTCTCCTGTGCCTCGGTAGCGCAGTAGGCAGTGCGTCAGTCTCATAATCTGTCCTAATTTGAGTTATCTGAAGGTCGTGAGTTCGATCCTCACCCGGGGCAGTAGTTTTTAGTAGCAGTTATTTCGTGCAATAATACATTTTGAAGATTTAATATTAAAATAATGAAAGGATAGTTAAAGTTAAATATTATATTTCTTCACTCTCTCCTGTGCCTCGGTAGCGCAGTAGGCAGTGCGTCAGTCTCATAATCTGCTCTAAATTGAGTTATCTGATGGTCGTGAGTTCGATTCTGTCCCTGGGCAGTACATTTTTGTAGCAGTTATTTCGTTCAATAATACATTTTGCTGAATTAATATTAAATTAATAAAAAGCTGGTTAAAGTTAAATTTTCAATTTTTTTTTTACAATATTACAACTCACTTTTTTTATTAATTTTAACCTTGTGTTAAGAAAAAGCTGATTTTTTATTTATTAATCAAATTTTTTATGAGCATTAAAAGTTCTAAGAATGTTTTTTAAAATGAGAGTAATATTTTCAAAAATAGTAAAACGAATATTCTTCTTTTAAATATTTTCATTCTTTAGTAATCAAATGGAAAAAAATGAATTTTTTTTCTATTCATTTGTTTTATTTCTTTTTTTTTAGTTTTTTATTCATTCAATTAATTGATATTATTTATTGATCTCTTTTTCTCATTTAATTACTTTTCATAATTATTTTTTTTTTCATTTATATTCATTTTAGAGAAAGAGATCATAATCGTCTGTTTGAGGAAGCTGCTGGAGTATTGTCTTATATCAGCAATTTTACTAAACGCAGCTGTTGAAGAAGCAGGTGATAAAATATATGTTTGTGACTATTTTCCTACCTAAGTTGAAGCTCGTTAATTGATTACTAATTAAGAATTAAGATTTCTGTAAATACCCAATTTCAGAATCATTTCTTCCTAGAGTATGTAACTCCTCAAGTTATTTACTTTCGAAACAAAATAGTTTTATTGGCTTATTTTACATTTGTTACTTAATTTATAAAGAGAATAAACATATCTTTTCAGAACTCTTCCTTAATAGAATCGCATTTCTTTTAAATGGACACCATACAGCGAGAGAAATCATTCGTTGCAAATTCTCTTGTTGGAAGTTATCTTGTAATAATTTTTTTCATGAAACTTTTCAAGTAACTTCTTTTTGGGAAATTGTAAATAAAAAAATTTTTTTTATATGCATGAGAAAAATTTTGTCTTAAAGTAAAAAATAACAGCTTTCTGTCTCAAGCAAATCTTATGATATTTTGTTCGGACATGATGATATTATTTTTCTGGAGAATTGTACCGAGATGGCTAAACGAATGAACATTCTTATTTCTTGTGAAGAAAAAGCAAATTTTTTTTACTTTTATTTGTTTCAATTAACAAATTTTGTGAATTATCGTAAAAACAATTTTTGAATTTAAGGCCCGGAGCACGGCTTTTTTGTTTAACAATAAAATACAAGTTCTCTTATAATCGATTGTGAAAAATTACTTTGTATGCAATTAAGGAATAAAAATCATTCTGTAAATAATTAAAACGATACTTTGAAAATGCATTTGCTACTTATTTGCATTTGAGAATATGGAATGCCTTTTTATCAGTCATAATATTTTAAAACACATTATTATCTCCAAAAATCGTTTCTTGATCTATGAAAAGTCAGTTTTATACGTCAGGTGTCCAATTAATTCGGAATGGACTGTTGATCAGTTTCAAATAATTTTCATAGTAAATAAATTTATTACATGAGGAAAATATCTTAAACTAGGAGGCTCCGTCCCCTGCTCGCTAACGCTCGCCAACCCCCGAGAATTGCTACGCAATCCTATGTGGTTCACGCAGTGAACCATGGCTCGCTGCGCTTGCTCGCCAATGAACGCAATGTTCTAGCTCAAAGACATAGTATATTATCATCAAAGACATGGTATTTTATCATCAAAGACGTAGTATTGTACTTATGTAGAAGAATTCTATCAATGTTCTTATTGGCTTTTAAAAAAGTATATTAGCTATTTAGATTGTACATGGTGAAAAAATCAAAACATTATCTAAATGAGAAGCATATTAGCAAAATAAATTATCAAATATTGCAGTTACTCACCTAAATTCAATTAAATGTGTATAATAAATTAGTTAATGCTAGAAATTCTGAAAGTTTTAGAAAAAAAAATTATTATTTAAAAATATAAACTTTAAACCCTAACTTTTTCTTGTGAGATAATAACCCTTAAAAAGTCTTTCATTTTCAAGAACACAAAAATTTGTTTTATCGCCAAATGAAATATTTTTTGGTGATCAGCATCAATTTCTATATTAATTAACATTTGTGGTAAAGTACATAACATTTTAGAACAAAATAAGCAATTAAATTTTTTCCAAAAAACATTTTTTTTCTGAAAAGCTCTAAGAAATTAACACTAAGCATTTACAATTACTTTGAAAACACAATTATAGATTTGGCATCTTGGAGCAATTACTGAAAGGCTGTCAAATGACTTGACTCTTGACAGGCCAACATAAAGTTGTCCATGACTAAAAACTTGTTTAGTCAATACTAAACTGATTTTCTCAAAAGTCTGACCTTGTGACTTATTTATAGTCATGGAGAAGGCCAGCCTAATTAATTCCTAATTGAGTTTAAACTAAATATTATCATGTTTTTAGGGCATGAATCTGAATTGAACAACCGGAAAATGCTCACTCTGATTATTGTTTCCGTTTTTAAAAGCGCTATATGTTGAGCCACCTCATGTGACATTTGCCATGTGACATTTTTAGCAGCAATCATTGGTCGATTTTCTAACGTTGCCATTCGGGGAGTTGTAATGAGGCTTTTTTTTTGGTGCCGTGTAAGAGAAATATATATATAGATAGCAAATTGAAATACTGTAAAAGTCGTAAAAACCAGGCTAGCTTGAGCAATAATAAAAAGCAGTTCAACAAGTTAGGTTAAGTAAAATATGCAAACGATATTTTTTTAACTACTTTTTTTTTCCTTTTTGGAGTTAACTGATTCAAACCGAGTCTGTGACCTATACAGAAAAATATAAGACTACATATATGCCAACTTTTACTCTTTCCTTTGTTGGGATATTAACACATGGGAATTTTTTTTTTCTTTTTGCACGAAATTTTTTAACGGATCTAAGATATTTCGACGTCGCTTATTTCACATCTGCAATTATTGATTGCAACGCTTGAGTAAAGCCCTCTAGCGCAGCCTGAAAATATCAGGCATTTATTTATTAAGTTTTCATTTTGTTCTATCATAATCATTGGCAGAGTCGGACGCCATTTTCTTAGTAGCAAATAAGAAGCAAAATTTCCCTAAGGAAAAGGCAGAAGAACTTGAAAAAAAGAACCAGAACATTGGTAAATCTTTTTGAAACAGAACACGCCAAACATTTGAAAAACGACTTATCAATAACTTTTACCTTTCTTGCAACCGATAACTTCCGATTTCGTGATCGCGTACTGTTACAGATGTGTGTATTATGGTAAAATACTTTTTTTTTTGTCTTCAATTCATTACACATTAAAGTGAAGTCAACATTGCTTACTTTATTCCAATGAATAAGTGTGAATTCAGAATGTGCAGAACTGTAATAGTTATAGAATAGTATATATTTCTGAATCTATATAATTCGGAAAACAACAATGAAGAATCATCTGAATTACTTGAAATAATATCATTTATGCTGATTATTAATGAATTTTTTATCGTTTTCTTGGTAAGTATTTTTTAATTTTGAGTGATAAATTTCAACTAGAATTCAGCTATTATGTTTTTAAGTTACACATTGAAATTCATAATGAGATCTTGCAATTATAAAATTTTATTGTGTGGTATGTCATCTCACAGTAATGAAGGGATAATTTATGTATATATTATTTGAGAAAAATGTTTTCAAATGACGAACATATCAATTTGGAATTCTACGGACTTATAAAGCAGGTAAGTGTTATAATTTTCATAATAAAAAATTTTACTTGTAAATAATTTTTTTCTTATTTGATGATAATTTTCAATAGAATTGTTTTCTACTTCCAATTATGAATTGAAAAAGAAAAAAAAACATGAAAGTTTTTTATTTTAATGTGAGGAATTTTAGAATTGTTTTCTTGTTTCGTAAGCATTTTTTATTTTACGTTTTTTAGTTTCTAAATAATTATTTTTATCGAAACTTAAAATTTTTTGTTTTTATAAATGCGCACACGTGTACGCTTGCGTATTTGATGTACAAGATTTGCCTTTTTGTCTAGAAGCAGTAGTTTTACTTTCAGTTCAGTTCTTTTCATGAAATTCGATATAATATGCGAATTCTCTTAATTTATTTCCCCAGTGTAGTAAAAACAAAAGGAATTAGAATAAATCTGCGAGTACATAATCTCAATATTTCAATTTTCTGAAATTCATGTTTATGAAATATTTTGTAAAGGATGTTGAGCAAAATATGTCAGACAATAAATTAGTTGGTAATTAACTTAATAAAGGAAATATAATAACAGGTTTTTTTCTTCAGAAAAGAAAAAACTATACTTTCATAATCTTAACATTGGATGCTCAATTCTTTAAACATTCTAAGCCTTAACGAGTTCGAAATTCATGCTCGTTAAGGCATTTTGATTAGGAAATTAAACACACGAGTCGGATAAAGACTTTGACGAGGGTTTAATAATAGGTAATTTCCAGAATTTCAGCATTTGTTTCATCGATTTGTTGTGAAAGTATTTTGACTCTCCAGTGAATTGAAACTTTTGGGATTTTAAACCTTTTCTATCGAACCTTTTGATCAGGAGAAAAGTAACATTTTTAATATTCAGATCTGAGCCAAGAACCAATTCGTTTTAGTTTGTTTGGTGTCTTTTAACGCCAAAACAATAATTATAATCAGGTTTTTACAATCCAAATGTTACCTACCACAGCTTTCAAATATTAAATTCAAAATGTATTTACCCATACTCTCACTAACAGAAAACGTGACAAGTAACAGATAAAAAAAAAAGAAAACACAATTCATCTTAACTTTTTATTCCAAGACATATTATTAGTGTTTAAAAAATATTTATATCGATCCAAAAAAATTTTAAATCGATCAAAAACTTTTTTTAATATCATATTTTCCTGACGAGGATTTTTTCGTCATATTTTACTCAAAAATTTTCGTAAAACTATTTTTAATTCACAATTAAATCATGATAATTTAATATAATTGTTTCTTTAAAATTCGCTATCGATGGCGCACAGCTACTTCAGTACAGTCACTATTACTTCCATATTTACTGGAATCAATGAGGTTTTCTCGATTCATTACGATCCTCGAAATGGATAAGTATCTACAATTCGGCATAAAAAGTTAAACTTATTCTTGGAAAAATAAACTTTAGAATAGTTGCTACCATTTTACTTTGTAGTAATCAGATGCCTTTCTAAATGAGCTAATCCTTTTTTCACTCATTTTTCAAATATATGACTGAAACTGTACCAAAAACAACTTCTGACGCTGTTGTTGTTGTTGTTAATTTGCGTCGCACTAGAGCTGCACAATGGGCTATTGGCGACGGTCTGGGAAACATCCCGGAGGATGATCCGAAGACATGCCATCACAATTTTGATCCTCTGCGGAGGGGATGGCACTCCCGCTTTGGTAGCACGACGACCTGCGCGCGAAGTCGAGCACTTTACGGTAGCACAGTTTAACGAGAACCAATACCACACACCCTCGGTCCCTACTCAGACTGATCCAAGTGGTCAAACTTCCGACGCAAACTTCAATAATAATTAACCTGATGTCTTAATTTATTTGTGAAAAACTATAAAAACTGTGATAAATAAATGCAAAATTTTATGTTATCGCCCGTCTTTATTAAGGTCTTAAAAGATGATAAACAGAAAGTTCTCTTCGTTTTTAGATTATTTTTCTATATAAATAAATGTTATGTAAATTTCAGGTAAAATAACTTTTGGTACTTCTGTCAACTTATTGACAGGTTAAAAAAATTTAAACCCTGTAGCCAAAAACATTAAAAACATGCATTAAGTTCAAATTAAGTACAGATGTAGGTAAACTAGAGTTTCAGTTTTCTAAATAAAACCTGCGTCAGTGTCTAACCGTAACTTTACGCAGTGTTTCTGTTTCAAAGTCTGAAACTATAGCTTGGCCAAAGAATACCAGAGAATACTGCCAAAGAATACCTGAGAATACTGCTAAAGAATACCTGAGAATACTGCTAAAGAATACTGTGTTCATTGTTAGCCAAGAACTATAGTATGTCCAACTCTTTTGCTTTATATGCACTTAATACACACTTTTGCTTCAATCTACGTAATAGAAAGTGTACACTATCCTCATTTTGGATTGAAAAAGCTTCATTATACAACCTACATAAGAGTCGTGAATTAATATTAGACTTTTTTAATACGTTTATTTTTAAAGCTTTCATATTTGAAATACTAGCTGAATACAGATTTTAAAATTCAATTGTATTATTAAATCGTTACTTCAGATATATATTGCACAAAAAGAAGCGAATACCAAAAATAATTATTTTTAAAAGAGCAAAACAAATAAATATTTTTAAAAAAATTTAAAGCTTAAGCTTTAAAACTTTTTTTTAAGTTAAGTTTTTTTAAATTTTGTTATCGTTTTTGAGCTTTTACCTATTTTCCTGTCTTTTTCAGGTCACGGTTATTTGTTTCGGGCATAAAGTCTAAATCCCAAATTTCCTCCTTCTTAAATGGTGGGTCATAGGAAATCCATGACTAAGTTATAAATCGTTCTTGGCGAAAATCACCGATACTTTTTTTAAATGTGAAAATTAAATACTAGCTAATTTTCACACTAAAAGATGCCTCGGTAATTAGATTAATTTAGAGATTTAACACTCGCGTAAAAGTTTCTCAAACCAGTTTGCTTTTAAATGTGATTTATTTGTGTTCCTTTACTCAATTTGATCATTCCTTATTTTAGCATTTCATTGTTGTTTTGGTAAAATCAATTGGTTAAATAGTAGAGTTCTTTAGGATACTATTTGTGCTCCCACGTCCGCAGCCCTCGTTTGCCGGTTTGACCGTTGCCCGGGCGATACCACGTGGAGGTGAGGGTCAGCAAAGATGTTGTTTTGTGAGAGCTTTACGAGTGTCTTCCAGCGAAATAGTTTCCAGAAAGCTATTTCGCCGGGAATTGAATATCGCATAAATTAATATTATTACACTCGATGGAAATCGCCCTGTTTTTTTTTTTTTTTTTTTATAGTAAAATTTGTTTTTTAATTACCAAGTTATTTTCAATGTCAAAATCATTTTTAATATCAGTTATTTTTTAAAGTCATTTCTAATATCAAAAACATTTTTAATGTCAGTCATCTTGATGTCAGCCATTTTTTTTACAAAATCAAACCATAGAAATATACATCCTTGAAGGAGCTGTGTGAGCACTTCCAATTTGATTAGAAAGCTTTGGCTCCCCCTCTTCACCAAAATCACTCTCTTTGGCTGCATCAATTTTTTTATCTCCATCAATATTCACACAATACATTTTGGAATGTGCTATGCGAGCACTTCCAATTCTATAAAAATGCCTTGGCTCCACCTCGTCGCCAAAATCACTACCTTTGTCTCCACCAAGGTTTTTTTCCTCATCCATATTGACACAGTACATTTCAGAATGAGCTATGCGTGCACTTCCAATTCTATAGCATAACTCCGGTTCTTCCTCTCCGCCAAAATCACTATTTTTGGCTCCATCAAATTTTTTTTGTTCATCCATATCAGAAGAACACAACTCCGAAGGAGCTATGAGTGCACTTCCAATTCTATAACGTAACTGAGATTCTTTTTCTCCGCCAAAATCACTATTTTTGGCCCCATCAAAGTTTTTTTCTGAATCCACATTAAAAGAGCACAATTCCGAAGGAGCTATGAGTGCACTTCCAATTCTACAACAAATCTCTGGCTCCTCCTCTCCGCCAATACTTTTTTTTCCTTTTTTAGGAACACCATTCAATCTCCTGTTATGAAACGAAAATTCAGTTTTTTTTTTTTTTTTAATAAATTCTTCTTACATTAATAATTTATTTCTGCTGAAACCTTAAAAGTAATAGATATTTAAATGGTTTATGGTGTCCATATTCATTTTTAATATTTAAAATATTCTTTTAATAAAAGATAATCATATTTACAATTATTTATGACACAGTACTGACATATGTTTTTCAAAAACCATATTAGTATATCAACATATAAATGAATAATACATTATAAATTTCTTTCATAAATAAGGAAGTTTAAACATATATGTAAATGTTACTTGACATGTTAATGCATTTAAATTATTAAAATCAATTATTTTTATGAAAAATTAAAGCTGGATTGGCGTATTGTATGAGTAGCATTATGCAGATTTATGCTTAAAAATGTATAGATTTCTGTTTTATTTTTTCGTTGACTAAATTGAATAAACAAAATATATGTTACTTACAGTTTCTTACGGATGTATCTGAAAAATCTCGAGAAAATTCTCGCCATAATCAATTAAATGAAATCGCAAAAGAGCAGTTGAATAAAAATCGCCCAACTCACTCAATAGCTTTTTACAAAGTGAATTATTTTCATTGTTACGCATCTCATATATATTTCTTGCATTGTTTAGTTTCTTCAAAATTTTTATTCATTGTTTAAGTGTTTGAAGCAACAAAGAAAATTTTAATTGTTTAGAGTCTTTTGAAACAAACTGCTCTGTTAAAGTTGGATATAAATTTTAACAATAAATACACAAGCAATCCTTGACCAAGTAATAAGATCAGGTTAATTTTCACACTAAAAAATGTTATTTTGCGTATAAAAATGCGTATTTTTGGCATTCCTTCTATTAGTTTTTACAATGTTCTTGTTAGATCTGGTTGCAGCAACTAAGCAAATACTCCCAAAGTTTGTTTTGATTGGTGCATCGCATTTTTTTAACATTTCATCCCACACCCCAACATTAGCTCAATAGAATTAATATTGGGGGGTAGAGGAGACCAATCCATGTACTTCAGTACTTTTTTCTTTTCTTTTGATGAAATGTAGTTTCTACACAATCTTAATGAATGTTTCGGATCATTATCTTGCTAAAAACACATCATTGATCAACGATTTTCTTACCACTAGCAAAATCTTAAAGATGCAATAATCTGTGAGGATAATTTTATCCATAATTCCCTCTATTCCTACAAGATCCAACTTTGTCACCGAAACATCTCCAAACTATGAACCTTCACCATGCTTCACAGTTAGTAGTAAACATTGATTTGTCATACATTCATCAACTGGCAGACGAACAGACAGCTTTTGTTTGCTTCCAAACAACTCAAATTTCGACTCGTCAGTAAACAAAACGTTTGGCCACTGTTCTAAAGAGCAGTTAACATGTTTTTTTTACCCCTCGTTTAACTATGTTTTTTTTTCAAAAGAGGTTTTCTAGCGGCTAAACAACTTTTTAAACCATAATCGACGTTGTATCGTAGTTACTGACACAGTTTTCTGTCCAGAAGCGCTCGATTCCTCGCGGATTTCTTGTGCTGTTTGAGTCCGGATCAGTTTCGGATAAACCTTTCGCCACCGTCGGGTTATCGGCGTCACACTTGCCGACCTGTTGACTTGTTTGCTAGCAGAAATTTTAAAGTTGAAAGGCTTTTTTAAAAATAAAAGAAATAATCTAAAATAATATTCAATCGGACCATCGGAGTTGCAGAAAAACACGCTTGCTTTCTTCCTCAATCATACCCATTCTTCCATGCGAATGACGCAGGCGTATAGTGTGTTTTTATCAGCTTGCTATAAAACTATGGTACTTCCTTTTACCATAAGTCGCCATATAATAATATGCATATATCTATGGAATATGTATGGTAATATCTATAATAACTAAAGAATGAACGAATGAATAAACGTTGGAAATTTTTTATTTTAATATTTTTTTTGTTCTATCTTGCAGTATTATCTGAAGAGCATAACAAAAAAGAGCATTGAATTGAAAAAAGTTCAAAATCATTGTCAATATTTCTGTATTCAAACCAACTATACTTTTGCTGTTTCTGTTCCTATTTCGCAAAATAGTTTTGATGTTCTGTCAACGAAATGTCGTAGAGATTTGCCTGTCGTTGCAGTAGGGGCAGAGTAGACTGAGTTTTGAACGGTGGGTCTTAAGCAATCTAGACCAACTTATAACATAAAAGGGACCCGATCCCCCCCCCTATAATTGTAAGGGTATGCAGAAAGAAATCTTGATGAATTTGAACCACGACAGCCCCCCCCCCCTCAGGAGAGAAGAGTAGGAGGTTCATACCGGTACATGCTCCAGTCAATCGGCCATGACTCCTTGACCATGGCCAAGTTATAAGGATAATTTGTCCAACCAACTCCAAAAGGTGCATACTGCTAATTTGTCTCGCATCTGCGATAGACCCCCAGAAGAGGGGTGCGAGTGCGGTTGGCACCGACCGGTCGGTGCCAACCGCACCCGTGGCATTTATTTAAAATCTAAAATTACAAACAAGCTCAAAAAGTTTAGAAATACATTGGTTCAAATTTACAATGATTTACAACGCATAGTTTGTGACAATTTGATGCGAGGTTGAATTTCAGATTTCAGCGTATCTCATTAAAAGAATAAATACATGACATAAGATTATTAACAAAGGAAAAGTAAAAATAAAAACAAGACAGCCTGTCTGTCCAAGGCGACAAATCCATCTCTAAAGATATTTATAATTAAAAGAAGATATTAAAGATATTTAAATTTAAATTATTTCAAATAATTTTATTTTGCAACTTTTTTACATTCTTTAATTTATACACCCATCTAGAGTTTAAAGATTATGATAGAATTAAATTGTACAGTGATGTTCTTAGTTTATCTTTTATATTTTAACTATCTGTGTTTTGAAAAAAAATAAATCTAAAGCCTTTGAGTTAGATGGACCATGAATTTTCTAAATTAATTCTTTTATCCACTGTAGAAAGAATCAAAAATGTTTTTGTTGTTGATATGTATGTACAGAATAAAATTGTGTATAGTAATCAATCATTAAATAAATAAATCACAATACAGTTAAAAGAGTAGCATTAAAAATACATTAAAAATAAAAACTACCCAAGTTAAAAAAATAAATATTTTTAAAAAAAAACGAGTTACAAGATAAAATTACCCCAAAAAAGGTTTAGGGGTAAAAATGTATAAATACAATTAAAAGAATAAATAAGCTTAAAAGTATACAAATAGTTAAAAGCGACTAAATAGGAACTACTAGTTAAAACCTTTAAAATCTTGAAGTAATCTAGAAGATAAAAAAAATTAATTTAAAATAGAATCCATAAAACACATTAAGATAAGTTATTCACACGTAAAACTGCAAAAGTACAATGTTCTCCATCAAAGTCGATCCTAGTGAAAATCACCGATACTCTTTTTCGAGTGAAAATTAAATACTCGTGTGAAAGTTTCTCAAACCGGTTTGCCCTTAAATGTGGTTGATTTGTATTCCTTTCCTAAATTTGATCATTCCTTGTTTTAGTTGTTGTTTTGATAATATCAGTTGGTAGAATAGTAGAAATCTTTAGGATACTACTTCCCAAGTTGCACCTAATATTAGGTAACATCAGAAAATCAGTAAAATCTAACGTTATCTTGGACAACTTCTAATATTGGAAAGAAAGTTCGCTCTTTGCTCTGCATTGTACAATATTAGATTTTATGCAAACAAGTATTATCTAACGTATGATAATATTAATTTGCATTAGTTTTGAGGTTATATAATATTAGATTTTGTATTTTCTGATATTATCTTGCGTTGCTTTTTTCTTATTTGAAGTAAGCAAGAGGAAGATTTGGATAGCAGTAGAATAATTCGGGGATATAATTTTACTTAATTTTCTGTATTGCTCTGAAGCAGTAAAACATAGAACAATAGTTTTATAATGTCATTCCATGCATTATTTACTTAGCAATACAGAAATACTAAATAAAAATTATATTAGCGATTTCTGCTACCATCCAGTTTCCTCCCTCTTACTCCAAAGTATATCTTATGTTCAGCTGATTTTTTGGAATATTTCAAATTTGTTTAAGAAATAATACTATATCACAACTTTTATTGACATTTTTTTATTTCTGAATTAAGAGTTTAGGATTGTTTTTATTCGTTAAATGAGTTTAGCGAGCTTTAAGAATACTTAATTTTTTGTAGTGGTTCCGTCCGCTTCTATTTTTTTAAACATTTTCATTTTATTTTATAACCGTCGTTGAACAGCCAACCCAATTTGTTTTTTAGGTTTAAAACTACTAATGTTCAACTCTGTAGCTTTGTAATTTTGAACCCAATCCAGAAAACAAGAGAACTCCGGGATCAAATAGTGGGAAAAATTTCCCTTCGTGGAGGACTTTTTGATGGACCTAACCCGCATTTGCGCTACATGGAGAGAAAGACCACGAGAACCTCCCACTATTAGCCTTACGGTAAGGGGACTCTAACCCATGATTCGTCTACCACTGATGATATTTCACGTCAGCACTATGGTCGGTGCGAGAGGGGTGCGGAATTCGTATCGATGGGATTCGAACCCGGTTTAACCTCATTGAAAGGCAAACGCTCTATCCACTGAGCCAATACGACTCTTTTAAACATTTTGTAAAAATTTTGTTTCCATGACAGAGCACTTCTGTAACAATGGTTTTTATCAATGAAATTTCCTATGTTCGATTATTCTTCCAAACCACATAACACCGGAGAGAGGTGATTGTGTGAAAACCACCCCTTGAAAATTTGAAATTTGTAGGAAAAAAAGCTGATCCTAATTGGCACTCCCGTTCACGAGTTATTAGCGAACAAAATCCTAACAGACTTTTGCTTTTATCTTAATAGATGAAAAAAATTTTCAGAAGAAGTTAAGAATTACAAAAGACATATTGTTGACTTATCTCGGAAAGCATGATAAATTCTATATATTTGTTCCTATTTTGAAAGCTGTTTTAAAAACTCGATAATTTTAATGCATTTATTCTTGACATCATAACAATGATAAAGAAGATGAAACACTTTCAGAAAAGATATTGGATTTAATTGTTTATTGGAACATCGAACTCGTCTCCTTTAGAATTAAATAAAAAAAAACATTGAATTGATGTTTTAGTTATTATTCTATGAATCCGCACAAAGAGTGTCATGTTTTGCTTTATTTTTAATTAAGGAAAGTGTAACGTTATAAAGATTCGATGCTTTTAGACAAAATTAAAGGTAAAGTATATCAACTGAGATGGACTCGATTTCCAATATAATTAAAAAAGAGGCGTTTGTTGACAATAAAGATTTTTTGCTGAATTGTAAAACACTTGCTAGCTGAACAGTCATTGAGATTGAACTTCTAGCTGTATCTTCTGTCTGTCTAGTTGTTTGTTGCTATGGAAACAAGAAAGACTGTATTTAAAAGCTTCCGTTGATCTCTTTCAGAACTTGTCCTACACGTTAACCTCACACCCCTTCTTTAAGTAGTACAGCCTCGTAACCAGTCAACGAATGGCGAAGGGAGTTCTTTAAATAGACAGACTATACTGGTGATTGAGATGATTGTTGCATTGAGAATGATGAGCGATCATGTTTTTTTTTCTAGTACGGTTATGGTCATTGATCTATAGACATTATATGATGTTAATCACATTTTGAGAATTGCAATGGCCAATAATTGTTACTTTGAGAATGATTCTACTAGATGAGCAATCGTTTTAGCTTAGAGTTGTGTTTTTTGTAGTGTGGTTATAATCTCTGATGTACGAGTATTTAACATTCCAAACTATTACACATACTATGGTGTGTAATGCAGTTCAGAATGGCCATTGAATGTTTCATTAAAGAAGATTCTTCTGGAAGAACGAACGGATATAAAAGATCGCTAAAATAGAATCCTTGCAAATGGTAAAGCATAAGGTCTTTGCTGGTCGGAAAATTCTGTATCTTCTGCTACGATGAGAACGATCTTATGTGAAGTACAGTCGTCGTGAATGTAAAACATCTTTGTGATTCATGTTAATGTTACATGCATGTAATGACCACTTAAATATGACACGGCAAATTTACTCTCTACATTAAGAATTGTGCTTGATTTTAATTTGAAAAGGATTGTAATTGAAGATCCATCATTGTAGTTGTAAAATATTTTCGGCATCCGAATTAATGATACTCCAGTAATTATTAGTGCACGTATTTATTACTGAAGTAGTTTGTTATAAATTAGGACTACGTATTTGCCTTGAGAAAGGTTATTTTATGAGCAACCTGCATGAAAAACTATCGTATATAGTTGTATATAAAGATTTCTTTGTGATCTGTGTTAATGATACTTTATTGTGATTATTGCGACCTATATTTACGGATACCGAAGTAGAAAAGATAAGTGTGTACCATGAACAATGAATGATACAGTGAAATCTCCAGGATTACCTTTAAGTAACAACCTCCTCTACTTACGGCTACTTTCAGGAGGCACGAAATATTTTCCATAGACTTGGTGTTGAAGTAAACCTTTAGAAGAGATCATCAAAACCTCTCCAACAACCGGGATAACCTCCGCAAGCGGAAAAGGTCAAATAAGGAAACACGAAAAAATATCAAAACAAAAAACATTAACAAAATAGATAAATAGATTAAAATATATTCAAAATATTTGAGTGAGGCTCTTATTTAGAGAGCTCTTTTTGAGATCGTTGTTTAGAGTTGAAAGAAAAAAAAAATATTTTAGAAAATAAAAGTTATTTTAGAAAATACTAAGCATGTCAAACAAACAAACCTGTTTTCATCTTTTAAAGCTAACTAGCTTTCATGATAAAAAATTAAATGCAAGCTTAAACAAAAAACATAATTGTTTATTTATTTAAAATGGTTCTATCATTCATAATTGGTGAATCTGTTTTTACACATAATTATATCAGTGGAGGTCATTTTTATTGACGCTAAATTTTATTCATCGTTCCAGTTCTCATAAAGCCAAGACAAATTTCATTTCCGTATCAAGAAAATGACACTAACTAATTAAAATCGTTTGCGAAAAATCAGTTACGTTCCAGTTCTCATAAAGCCAAGACAAATTGCATTTCCGTACCAAGAAAATGACACTAACTAATTAAAATCGTTTGCGAAAAATCAGTTACGTTCCAGTTCTCATAAAGCCAAAACAAATTGCATTTCCGTACCAAGAAAATGACACTAACTAATTAAAATCGTTTGCGAAAAATCAGTTACTTTCTAAAACATTCTTAAGTCAATGAAGGTGATCCCCAAGAGCGGCAAACCTCCATTAACGACCATTTTACAGTGGAACAGAGAGTGGTCGCTCCATTTATTTATTGTTGCATTGAGGAACGTTGCTTAAAAAACGACCAGCTTTAAAAATAATCGTTTTACTAGTAAAGATATTTTTGGATCCTTTTTGTATAATAATTTTATTGCATCATCGAGAAATAACACTGCTAGCGAATATCGTGTGAATGAGTTTTCGTGTTAAACATATCGATTAATATCACAATAACAATTGATATCCTTACCTTGATAAATCAGAAAACGACTTCAGATTAAAAATAAGCATGTCGACTGTCGTTCCAAAAAATCTTGTTATTAAAACTAAAAAAACGAGCGTCGAAAAACTCTATCAACAAAAAACTTCCGAGTTTAGGAAACGGTTTTGTGACACATTTGGAAAAACCAATATTTTATACAAAGCTTTATATTTGAGTGGGATACCCCATTTCAGATCAAAGGAAGACGGGGTTTTTAGCCAATTTTTTCACAATTTATTCAAAGTGTGGTTTGTTTTTAGTATGATACTATCTTTTTTCCGATATGGCTATGACGTCATGCTTTGTGATACGTTCCAATGCCGAAAGCTGTGCTTGGGCCGTGTGATATGGCGAGGTACCGTATCCATAGCGTGGATCATGCAGTACTTTAAGCCCGATACTTATAAAAAATTAAACAGAAATTATCGGAATATACAGAGAAACCACCTATCGAGTACTTGTAAGATTAACATTTTTGTCAATTGCCTGATTGTGATACACGCGTTTATTTATTTTCTTATGACCGTACTGATATTTGGAATGCTTTTCAGATTCCCTATTGTGTCCAATGCTTGGCTCAAAAGATTTTGTTTTGACAGAGTGGTCATCGTGAGCTCACCGGTCAAGGAAATAATCGTCATTTTTTATTTCATCACCACGAAAATGTTTTACATAGAGATAACAGGCGTGCTAACTGTATACTTCATTTTTCTTTGCTTAACTATAACCCTAACCCTCAGAGAATGCATGAAGCCAATGAAGACTCACTCGACGTTTTTCAAGAATTATTTCACCGCGTTCGTAAAATATTATAACGAGATACACCAGATGGCGCATGATTCGGAAAACGCCTTATCTGCCAGCTTATTTTGGTTGACCTCCTCCATTTTTGTGAACGTCTTTCAAGTTTTTTCAACAATGTTTAATTTCCACAGTTACAGTTATCCAATTTTTACGTGGGAAAGAAAAGTATTCGCATTCATGTGCGTCTCGTGGTATTTTTCAATAACTTTTTTGGCGTCGTTGGTCATGCAGACGGACCAGTTGCTGAGGGACACGTTGAAAGAAATTGCCTATGATGCCACTTTGTCCAAAGAAGAAATTGTCGCAAAGGTGAAAGATTTCATATGGTCTAAGCGTGTCATCAGCTTCACCGCTTGGGGAATATTTAAATTTACTCGGAGTTCCTTACTAACATCACTTGGGATTTTTCTTACCTATACTTTACTAATCTCTCAACTGACAATTTAATGAGGATTAAATGAGATGAATGCTTCATACAACAACGTCGAATATATCTTCTTTAAAAAAAATCAATGGAATACCTGTAGGTGACGTGGTGTGGGTATCTCGAGCCTGATTGGTCATTAAAATGCTTACGTCAATTCTCTTCAGTGATACATTCTATAATCCTTTACAAAGATTCTTTCACAATGATTTCAATTCTTTCACCCTATATTTCTTACTTAACACAAAAGCAGGCACGAAATCATGTAGAACATAAACAAACTAATTATGCATCGAAGATGTCAGGTACACAAAACAAAAACATATCACGTGTTACCATAGAATACATAAACAACTAATGAATCTAAGGAAGAATTCTATTTCAACAAATTCAATGAGCGATACGGCGCTGTATTTATTTAACTTCACGTTAATAAACATTCTAACTTGTGTGGAAAAACTTAGCTCAACTTTGACACGTCATTTTGTTTATCGACGATCTTTGACGTCATAGATCACATGTGTGGGTATGCTTGATATTCTTCTTCTCGAAGTGCAAGTACCCAATTGCTAAACCTCGATAAACGCCATCTAAATTTATTAAGGGGATCCAGGACTGGGTGAATGTTGATGGGCTGATGAGTAACCTACTGCCTTAATTGACCATAGATTGAGTAATATTGAATCTTTTTATGAAATTCAATTCACATTAAGCGTTTTTCACAAAATTCAGGAAAATATATATGTTTTTTTAATTTTTAAAATTTGTTTTACAAATATAATTGCATTATGCATTAAAATACTTTTAAGTATGCACGGCATCAAGGAAACTCCTGCATTAAATTGTAAATGTTAAGTAGTAATAAAAATTATCAAATAAATATACAGAACTTAAAGAGCGAAAGGGAAAAAAAAGAAAATTTGTTACATTTTTGCTAAACCAACACCCTCAGTAAATTTTAATTATTTGGAAGATAGTAATAAGAAATTAGTTTAAAAAGAACTGTGACTTGACGCAAAACAAAATAGGACAGTGAGTGCAGTCTCTTCTTTTTATACCATTATGACTAAATATAATTTTTTCCCAAAATTTAATTATTTTAAAGAAAGATTATAATATATTAGACATAGAGAATTTTTAATAAATTTTCTGAAAATTATGTAATTATTTTACCCTTATAAGTTTTAGAGTCCCCCTTCTGGGATCCTGAGAGATTTGAGGGCCTGGGACGAGTTCTCCTGAATTCGGGACCCGAAATTCAAGTCATATTTTATTCTACAATCATACATTTATTTTTCGTTGAACAGTCGATCCAATTTTTGGGGAGATGTTCAACTCCGAAGCAAAATAATTTTGAACTCAATTCAGAAGACAAAGAAATTCCTGGATTACGTATTGAGAGAAATTTGCCTTCGTGGAGGACTTTTTAATGGAATTCAACCGCATTTGGGTTGCATGGAGAGGAAAACCACGAAAACCTCCTATGGTTAGCCTCACGGCAAGGGGACTCTAACCCATGATCGTCTTCCACTGAGGATATTTTACGTCAGCACTGAAGTCTGGCAATATGTAATGTTGCGAAAACAAAACACAAAAACGTACTTGCTCTAAACAAACATATATATTTGGCGACGGATTCTAGAGAATCTGAAAAATAGGCCGTCAATTGATTAAATCAGCAGAGCTATAAAAAATTAGCACACTTACACCCGTACGCACCAACACGAGTTATCTCTGGGTAATCCATTGTTACGAGTTAAGTTAAACACGAAACGTTATTCTCCAAGCCGTAATGTCTCAGAGGATAGAGCTTTCACCTTCCAATGAGGTGAACCCGGTTCCAATCCCAGCGATGACTGGTTGATACGCATTCCGCATCCGGCTTGCCTCGACCACAGTGCTGACGTGAAATAGTTTTAGTGGTAGACGAATAATGGGTTAGAATCCCCTTTCCGCCAGTCTAACCGTGGTAGGTTTTCGTATAGTTTTACACTCCATGTAACGCAAATGCGGGTTAGTACCATCAAAAAACAGTACTCCGAGAAGGCAAATTTCTCCCAATATTTGATCCAGAAGTTCTCTTGTCTTCTGGATTGGGTGAAAAATTGCAAGGCTAAGGAGTTGCATATTAATAGTCGCAAACCCAAAAAATCGGATTGATTGTTAAACTACGGTTATAAAATAAAATAAAGCGCTATTCTCCAGTCGAAATCTGCAGATTATCCGCGGGGATAAATCTCTGTTTTTGAGAAGGTATCGAATGGGTTAACCGACTATCTACATGGCTTTGGCTACCTGCTAATCGATTTTGCAAACAAACAAAATAGACAACTGCTATCAGTGCTTTCGAGTTGAAAAATTTTGAATTTCTCGAAACTGTTTAAATAAGGAAAAGATATGTACCGGCTGTAAGAAATGCGTAATAACTTTGAAGAGGTAAATGACATAGATTATTTGATGGATATCGCTGAAAATTAACATTTTAACTTAACTGTCAGTTGGAGTCAGGCTCAGATCTCAACAGAAAAAGTTTGGTAAAAAGAAAATAAATATTAGGGATACTTAAAAAACTAGCCAATGTTTTAGCAGTCGTATATGATATTTTTATGAATTTTATTTCACAATAAAATATAAATTTTTACAACGTGATGAAAAAATTTTTGATAAAAAGTGTTTGCATTGCATAGTGTAAAAATTTATTTTTGCAAATATTAATAAAGATAGAGATTTCTGCAACAAGTGTCTTTGATTTCAGTTTTGAAACAGAAATTTTTTTCACTGTATTCAATATAGAAATAATTCTAAATAGATTTAAGCCTTTTAAGAAAGTTAAACAAAATATGCATGTACAGTAATGTTATTACATGATTATACTTCATTTTATACTTGGAAATTATACCTTCTGAATTTGTATTTTTTGTTATAAATTGTCAATATGAATAAATGAATGTGTATTTGCTTTTGAACAAATAATAATCCAACATATCTTGTAAGTTTCATCATCAGTTTCTCCAGAAAATGCTAAAAGATGAAAACATCAAGCACATTGCATGGAAGTTAAATTTTGAAAAGGTAAAATAACTTTGTAAACTATTAAGTTTTTCAAATAAATTTAAAAAAGAAAAAAAATTCTGTTCCTGTCAGAAAAATACATTAAAAGACATGAGAAAAGGGTTTTGTGGTGTCGATAAAAGTTTATTACTGAAGTGAGGTGCCATACGATTTTTATATTTTGGTCTGTTAAGAACAGAATTATTTTCTCCTTTTATCGTACGCTCAGAAAACGTCGTTTTTAAAATTTCAAATTTGTTTCTTCTCCTCTTTTATTTGTTAGTTTGCTTATAAAAAGTTCTCGAAAAATCTTTATATCACGCTTAGAAAATGCTGTTTTTAAAATATCAATTTTCTTTTCCCTTTTTATTTGTTAGCTTGCTTATGGAAAAGTGCTAAAAAAATTGTTTCGGAAACGTTTTTCTTGCAGCATTTAAAAAAACAAAACAATTGTAACTTGAATGGGTATCAGACACAGGAATCCAATTGAAATTTGAGAGATTTATCTAGTTGAAAAGTGGTAGATATTTCGATTGACAATAAATTCAACTTAACGATTATGTGTTAATGTTAATTTGAATTTTTCAGCTTCTATATACATTTTACTTTTTACCTCGAACTTTTTCGAAAAGAACTTTTTACCTCGAAATCATAAAATTTTGCACACAATTGTTAAAAGATGATTTCATGTAAAAATTTTTTTTTTTTGAAATTTATTATTTTACTTTATAAAAAAATTGAATGGTGAATGAATGATACAAAATGTGAACGAGTTAAGTGGAATAGGTTCTAAGTTATCCATCCATTGTATCCATTATTAAAAATATCCATCCCAAGAATATGCATTATTGAAAAGTCGTATATTTAACATTTTATGCCTCGAGAACTATTTTATTGCTGTTGTTCAAATTTTATATTTATCACTTGAAATTACTTTTAAAAGGATGAAATAAAATTTGTCTATCTTAAAATTCAAATTTCTTTGGATTATCGTTAAATACAAGCAATAATTATTAAAAAATATTTTTTACGCGGAATTATCTTTGACACGTAATTATATAATTGTATATTAGTACTTCATCAGTAGTACTTAAATTTGTTTGATATTAGTTCGTCATGTTTTCGTAACTTAAAATGTTGTCTACAAAAAATAAATTAGCACACTTTATGTTAGCAATTATAATAGAAATAAGTATATAGAAAATAGCAATTATTATATAGTATATATAGTATAAGTATAGTAGGAATTAGCAATTATTGTGTTAGCAGTGAATTGGACCAAGGTTATTTATGAAAAATTTTATTTGACGAGAAAGAACACACCACAAGAAACATAACAAAGTATTCCCTATAGCAGCGATTTCCAATTTATTTCAGATATGGAAATCTGAATGATTGAACTTTTTTGGTGGAACCCCGACTTTATAACTAATGAAGCATATAAAAACAATTGGCAGCAAATGAACCAATAAAATACTACTTTATTTTGAAAAAAATTAAAAGAAGAACGAAATTTTTTTATCGTTCTTTTTTAATTAATCTAAATATAACAAGGCAATCGATTTCACTACTCCTGGAGTGATAGCTAATTAAGTTTTAAATTAGTTTATGGAGTCTATACATTAGCGAAAATGAAACAAATAAGCCAACATTATGATTTATTTTTTAAACGAAAACTAAAAGGACTGTTATAGACGATGAAAATGGTTACCAGGGAAACATATCTCTTAAGTAACGAATTTAGTTATTTGATTTTGATTTGAAATGCGCGATGGGAAATATTAAAGGAGATTTTTATAAATGCAAGCTCTTTCGATAATATTGTAAATCAATGCCAATCTTTGAAATTAAAAAGCAAAACAAGTATATAAATATTTCATATGTTAAAAATATTGTTCTTGAAAAAATAATATATTTTTATACAAAAAGATTTATTATTTCTTTTTAATTGGTATTTCGTTTTAAATAATTTCATAAGCATAGTCGAAATAATAAGTAACTAATAGGTTATTAATTAGATCTAAATATAAATAAAGTTTCACAAATCTCTACTGCGAGGTACTCTTAACATAAAGAAGATCTAAATCTCTAACTTAACCAAGTCCTAAACCTAAAGAAACCTTTTTGCACCTCCACGCAAACCTATTGCTCCACGGAACACCATTCGGGAACCACTGTCCCATGTGTTTGAATGAAAATTATACACCTCAATGACGAACTATAAAACAAAAAAAGTCCACTCTTTCTAACAACATCTATATTCGAACTATAATGAATGGAAGATTTCTGTTTAAAACAAAAAAAAAATCAACAACAAAAAGATCACTTTTTCTAGCATCATAGATGCTCGCATTATATTGAATGGAAGACTTTCGTTTTTTTTTAAAAAAAAAAAAAAGAACTCTTTTTTTTTAGCATCATTGATGTTTGCCCTATAGTGAATGGAAGACTTCTGACCACTTTACTGAAAAAAGACCACTTTTTCTAGCACCATCGATGATCGGTTTTAACACCATATAATAAATGGAAGAATTATTTTTGTCTAAGTGTCATCTCTTTAAAACCTACACGTCAATTTCAAATGGTTTTTGGCTCAAAGAACCACCTTTTCCTGCTACAAAAGATCTGTCGCTGAGCCACGGTTCTAAAATAAAAATAAAATAGATCATATTATGTACTTTTCCTATAACTGCTTTTCAATTTTAAAACTTCAATAAGCAACCTAGAATTGCGTTACAACTTTTGAAAAATACCAAAAAACATGATGGTATCAACATTTTAATAAAAATAGAACTATAAAATACATCTTTCGTTCTTTCTTTTTTCTTCTATTTATTCCTTTAAAGGACAATCCTGTCGCATTTCCATCTTCACAAATATGTCTTCAGTTGTTAGAAAATTTCTGCTATTCAAAAACTTTAAAGGATCCTAAATAAATAAAAAAATTTACATTACTTTGTCGTTTATAAAATTATTTGTGATTTTAGACTTTTTTTAAAAAAAATCCACGAATGATCAGAACTTCTCATAAGAATCCCAAAAGCTGAACATGGCTATTTGTAAAAGTATAGTGCTATTTTTTTTGCTGGGACGATATGGAAAGACGTAATATTTTTCTTCCTTAACTGCATTTCTCATTTTATTATTATTATTATTACTATTTTTCATTTATATTTGTTTACAGTTTCACGCCTATACATTTTGGTAAAATAAGTAGGCTAATTTTTTATTTGCATTTAATAAAAATTATTTTAGGGATTAGTTTCCCTTTTGGGGATTTTTTTTCTTTTATTTGCTTCGTATTCGACATTCATTCAAATTTTTTAAACAACAAAAACTTTTAATAACTTTTTTTATGTTTTGAATTGATTAAAGAATCCGCATTATTCTTCTCCATAAGTAAAAATTTCCGGCATTCTTGGAAAAAATGAAGTATTAAGAAGAAAAATTTGGTAGATTTTGATTCATTCGGCGATAAAGAATGCAGCTTATAATTTATATTTGTGACCAAAGATTGAAGAAATTTAGTTTTTGCATGAGTTTCACAAATAACCGTAACTTACAGTAGTTGGCTATAAACTACTTTGATAAGTTAGTAGTAATATAGCATGGTTCATTTCTAAATTTCATCAATACATTTCTTCAAATTCGCATTCTATGTCCATGTTTTTAGTTTGAGGGTCGTCTTAAACAGAAAACAACATTTAACATTATAAACATTGTAGTTTTGTCTTTGTAGCGTTAATTAAGCTAACGTAACGTTAAGATACGTAGCATGCGCAGTTGCTTCAAATCTAACGTACGCGACTGTACGGTAAACGTGCGAAATCTCCCTAATATTGCTATAACGCTTCCGTGGTTTCGAGTCACGCACTGGTGATCGAAGTTATTACACAGCATTTAATGATTATTTTTAATTCAATTAAACGACGGGTTTTATATAAATTGTACTTATTTTTTTCCCAAATGAAACAAACAAAAAAATTATAAAGCCTTGCGCACGTTGAGTCTTAAGTATTATCATAAATTCACTCTAAACTCTTGTTCTAAAACTCTTGCTCTAAAATATCTTGTTCTAAAATACCTTTGTTTTTGGAGTAATCTTAAAGGCGCTTAACACATGAATTAAGCACACTTTCAGTTCCATCAGCGCAAATCTCATACCAATGCAATTTCGAGGACCCGCTCCAAACGGCAAATAACTGTAAGGAATCTGCTCAGTTCTTTGGTCAGGATTGAATCTGTTACAAAGAGCAAAACATAAGAAATTATATCTTAACATTATATCTTAACATTATATGTATACAGAGAGAGAGAGAGAGAGAGAGAGAGAGAGAGAGAGAGAGAGAGAGAGAGAGAGAGAGAGAGAGAGAGAGAGAAAGATTTGATACTCAATCAATTAATTTGATAAATTGTAGTCTTTATTAAAATACTTTCATTTTTAATTTCAATTGTCCAATGTAATAAACATTTTTTTTAGTTAGTATGGGTCCCGCAGTGGACTGATCGATAAGACACGGTTCCCAGCAGATCACCGAAGTCAAGCATCACTGGCTGCGGTCAGTGTGCGGGTGGGTGACCACTTGGATCAGTCTGCGTAGGGACCGAGGGTGTGCAGTATGGGTCCTCGTTAAACTGTGCTACCGTAAAGTGCTCGACTTCGCGCGCAGGTCGTCGGGCTACCGAAGCGGGGGTGCCATCCCCTCCGCAGAGGATTAAAATTCTGATGGCATGTCTTCGGATCATCCTCAGGGATGTTTCCCAGATCGTCGCCAATAGCCCATCGTGCAGCTCTAGTGCGACGTAAATTAACAACAACAACAACAACAATTAGTTAGTATGGAATGGGCTCTGGTTTATAAACAGTCACCCTCGATGAATTCAGGCAATACATATAGACTTTACTGTTACGAAAGAATGTAAGAATGAAGGAAAAATTCCATAGACGGCTTTCTATCCACATATGTAGGCTCTGGATTATAAACAGTCACCCTTTAAGAGGGGGAAAACCAATGTTTGGCTTGGTTAAATCTGAGGAGATATTAAGAAGTTTTAATTCACGTTTACATGAAATTGTTTTCTTAATTCTTTAGTACTTTTTACGAATTTGTTCTTTAAACTTTCAAATTCTATGCTTTTCTCGACAGTGGTTTAAGAAATGCTAGGAGATTATCAAATTTCTGTGATTTAAGTTATCAATGTTTTTTTATACCCTTCAAGAAATAAATAACAGGGCAAAAAAATAAAAAATGGATCACCCTGAATAACTTTTGATCTGATGATCGGAACTTCGCGTTCTAGGACTGAATCTTAATGGATTGAGAGGCTAACCGTAAATACGCTAATTAATTAATGCAGGCGATATTTCAAGTAACGAAATCAGGCACAAAAACTTACTTTATAGTTCTTGTAAAATCGAATTTAAAAAAATCAAATATTTAAAATTCGCCTTCTGGACAACTGGACCGATTTCGCACCGGATTTTTTCGAGCATCAGGCGTACATCTTATTAATGCTCGACCACAGAGGCATTCTCATTGTGTACGTTGACGGGCCTGCAAAGGATTTGCACCAATCAGATTCGAAAAATTTTTAGCGTTTAACTTAGTTTCCTTATTTAACTAACATTAAAAGTAATTGCCAGGAATTGTTACAAACTACTGTTTTTTTGTTCGCACTACTCACTACAATACTTCTTTTTCGTATTTTAGTGAGTCTTGTTTTAGTATTGTAGAGTTCTTTTAGTATTGCCGTTGTCTTTACGTAGCGCACTACACTACAAACTACGGAAAAAGTAGCAACTACAATAGTTTCGCTACTTGTAGAGCGTTACCTCCGACCAATGCTTAAAGGTTAAGTTTGCCGTAAATCCCCCTCAAAAAAAAAAAATAATAATAAATGTTGTTGTTGTTGTCGTGTCTATGCATGCAGTGCTAGTGCAAAGATTAGAGTTCTCCAAAAGCCTTGATAACAAGATTTGCAAGTTCTAGAGCCCGGTGGCCGCGGAGAATTTCGATGGGGGGTGCTCCAGGTTGAAAGAGGGAGCCGAAATAATAATAAATAAATTTAAAAAAATTAATAATAAAAAATAAATAAATAAAATGCCTACCTGTCTGGATCGAAGCGTTCGGGGTCAGAAAAATTCTCCGGATCCCTGTTCATTGAATAGACTGGAATTTCGATCGTCATTCCCTTCGGAATCTTAATTCCAGTATTTCCTAATTCGTAATCAGCAGCAGCTATTCTCTCGATCCTATTTCAATAAGAAAATGATGATTATTTTATACACCACTATTGAAAGTGATGAAATTAGAAATTTTAAAAAAAAAGAGTAAAAATAATAATATTACGTGGGGAATGGAGGGTAGAGGCGTAAAGTTTCTGAAATGATGTTGTCAATAATTTTTATCTTATGAATACTCTCATACGTAAGTTCTCCCTAAAAAACAAATCAGGACATGTTAAATACTTAAAAAGCAATGTACAACGCTTTATGCATAGTGAGCAAATAAATAAATAAATAAATAAAGTAAACAAACCACCCTGAATAACTTGGAATCTAATCTAAATATCAAATGAACTGATCTTCACCTTATAGGACTCAATCTTAATGGTTTGAGAGGGTGACCTCAAATAAGCTAAATAATTAGTGCAGATGATATTTTAAGTTGCGAAATAAGACACAAAAACGTACTTTCTCTGAATACACATACCTTTTTTTGACGGATTCGAATTTCTGACCCCCAAGAAATGGGGGGGAGGGGGAAGAAGCCAAAATCTGGTGAATATGGCTATAACAGTTCGGTCAGAAGAGCGGTCCAAAGTTTGGATCCCTTTGCGTTAATTTTACTTTTGAGTATTTAGCCATATCTTGAGAAATTTTTGAGCGAATTGAAAAATTCTTGTAGACAATTATAAAATTTGTTTAGCCACAGATAATTCCAAACGAAAAAAAATATTTCGTGAGTATTTATTATTTTTTTTTATTTAATAAAAGTCGAAAAAATATTTTAACTGTAAGATGGAAAATTTAAAATAGCCGTATTTTAAAAATTCAATTTCTCAAGAATTATTCAACTGATTTCGTTCAAAATTTGCTTTTTGCCATTTAAAATTACATCATTTAAAATGATGTAAAAAATTTTATACCATACAATTCAAAATATTTTCAGCTATTATTAAAAAAATAATAAAAAAATAAGAAATATTTACTGAAATTTATTTTTTCGCATGGAATTATCTTTGAATAAACAAATTTTAAAATTGCTTCCAAAAAAATTTAAGTTCGCTTAATAATTTCTCAAGATATAGCGAAATACGCAAAAAGTAATATTAACATTAAGGGGTCCAAATTTTAGACCGGCTCAGAAATCCAAGTATAAAATAAAGGATATATTTTTGTGCCTGACACTGAAACTTAAAATATCATCTGCACTAATTAATTAGCACAGTTTAGTTCATTCCTTTTAATCATTAATATTGAGTCCTAATACGAGAAAATCCGTTCACAAGATCAAAGATATTCAAAGTGTTCTCTTTATTGTGTACTGTACAATAAATACAATATGTTATAAAATAGATATTTCATCATACATCTTCCAATTTCAGTCATCGGATAGCGCTGTTTAATTATGAAATATATAACCTTTAATAAGTTTCACTTCTTTACTCATCTGCCCTCTATCTTGTTAAAAGCACCCACTAATATTTACTAATAATCTCGGATTTTAAACGGCAATCTGAACTTTTTACAGAATTAATGCCTCAATTCCTTGAGTAAGTCACGCTAGGGATTCCTGCACTATTGAAGCATATAAAGTGAACATGCACAAGACAAAGGTAAGCACTATTTATCTCTGCTACCTTTTATTAACATAAGTGCGTGATTACCAACATGTTATAGTTATTTTATCGTTCAAGAATTTATCGGGGCTGCATAAAGGATATTTTAAGAAGCTAGCAAAGTTGCCCAAGTCTACAAGTACAGACATTAAATTCTTCCCAAACAAATCTCTGAATATTTTTGATCAGGAACTAGTCGGGGATGCGGAAACAAAATGCTTTAAGAAGCTGGCTAAACTATTCAGAATGTTTTACCTTTGTTTCCTTCAATACATCTTTTATTTCGTGGTATGCCCTCTCTTGTACATCAGAGTTCAAGGCCAGTAAGTAGGTGACTAACGATAACGTTGTCGTGGTCGAGTGGTAACCAGCTAAGAAGAAGACCAAACTCTGAGCCACCAACTCATTCCTTGATATGCCTGAAAAAGAAATTTTGTTTGTTCTTCGAAACGTTTGTTGGTATATTGAGTTAATTTAGTAGAATTTTGGCATATTTATTGTATATGTATATGTCTAAAAATGCTTTAGAGAGCATTTTAAAAAATAAGCCAAACTCAATAAACTATGATTAATTTTTAAAAAAATCATTGCTTAAAATATCAGTGAAACACATCATTTTCAGTTAAAAAAATTCACTCGGTGAATTTCACTAACTAACTAATCAGTTCACTAACTAATCTAACCGAACAACTAATATCAGTTGTTCGGTTTTGAAACTCAAGTTTTTTTTTCTGATATTTTAGAATGGAAATATTTTTTTTTTATTAATCATAGTTCATAACGCTCAGTTTTTTTTCCTCGATTTTTTTCTTCAAGCATATTTGCCTGCTGAATGAACTCAACCTCTTTAGCATCCAAAGTTTTTTTTTAATATTATTTTAAACCCGTTCAAAGACGAATGCGGGTTGATTGAATTAATAGGAATTTCAATGCACTAAAAGTGAACACCCTGGGTTTGGAAGACGATAGGAGAATGGAAAAACCTTGGACCACAAAGGGATGTCGAATCAGTCAAGTAGAATATTTGATGTAGGTTCTTAGTTATTAGGTTTTCATCATCATTACTTTGGGACAAAAAGTGTATTCATTTTTCTACTGAATCATTTATTTAACCAATCCTAAATAAGTAATCTCCCTATTTTTTTGTAAATTGACGAACGATATTGAGTAACATACATGACTTCTGTACTTTTTTTGCTGGTTTTTTTTTTTTTTTTTTGGTAAATGAATGAATTACTTAGTGCATAACCATATGGGGTCGTCGTAGCCCAGTGGTTAAAGATTTAGACTCCGGTTCGAAAAGGACCAGGGTTCGATTTTTTACTACGCTAAGATAACTGAGTGATTGCGATATTCGCATGCGTGTACAGGGATCTGGAGAAAATTTCCTTTCCCTATGTCTAAATTGAGAAAGGGGCCTCAAGAATGGGATCTCTTTTGCAGAGGATCAAAATTCTTATAGTATGTCCTCGGATCATCCTATATTTCTCAGACTGTCGGCAATAGCCCATTGTGCAGTTCTAGTGTGAAGTTAGCAAAGTACCATCCTACATAATCTTATAAATTATGCTATTTAAAATAATGTAATAAATATTTATTAATTTAATAATGTAATTAATATATGTCAATTCAATAAAAATTCTTCAATGCTTGATATGAATGCAACTTTCAATTCAATCATCGCTCCACATTTAAAAATTGCAAACCGTTGTTTTGAGAGTTTAACTTAACGTTACATTTTATTTTGCTGCGAGAAAACTGCAGAACTTAAAATGGCTTAAAGTTCCAGAATGTTCTTAATGTGCCTCTTGCATCCATTGTGTTTTAAGAATCCATTACCATTTCGGCGAAAGGTAGAAATTCGTCTAAGTAAACACTTAATTTCGCAACAGCTAAGGTAACAGAGTGTTCCAACAGAGACTGAATATGGTTCTCACTTCCTAAACACGCCAAGATTCGCAATTTTTTAGTTTGAAACGTCTCGGCTCAATACATTAGTATAAACGATGGCGAGTTTCGTATGAATGTCTTGCTTTTTCATAAAGTGTAAGAAAAACATCGCCTACTGACGTTTGGAAGAAGTGGTCTTAAATATGCTATGTTGTAAGCAATCATCTCCATAGTTGGCTGCCATGTCAACCGATTCCTCCATTTCCTCATCTTTCGACGTCTCTGTGGCAGCATCGAGTAGAAGTTGCAAAAAATCATTTTTGGTCTGAAAAGAACGAAGAGTAATGGATTATCTCAAAATCCAAAAAATATAATAAATCAGAGAGCTCTCTATTCTGGACAGAGCTCAAATTGCGTTTTTATGTAAATGGAAACACTTCAAAGTGCATTTTTAAGTAAATGGGTACAGTTTAAATTGCGTTTTTAAGTAAATGGAAACAGTTCAAATTGCTTTTTTAAGTAAATGGAAACAGTTCAAATTGCGTTTTTATGTAAATGGAAACAGTTCAAATTGCTTTTTTAAGTAAATGGAAACAGTTCAAATTGCTTTTTTAAGTAAATGGAAACAGTTCAAATTGCGTTTTTATGTAAATGGAAACAGTTCAAATTGCTTTTTAAGTAAATGGAAACAGTTCAAATTGCGTTTTTAAGTAAATGGAAACAGTTCAAATTGCTTTTTTAAGTAAATGGAAACAGTTCAAAATGTGTGTTTAAAATAATGGACGCAATAAAAATCAGGTCTTTTCAATATTCAACCAAAATTGAAGAATTAAACAAGGAATTGTGTGCTTACCTTTCCTTAGTTTTTTAAAGACTAAGCATAATCATTACCAGGACTTCTGGGTAGGGTTGTTGTTGTTGTAGTTAATTTACGTCGCACTAGAGCTGCACGATGTGCTATTGGCGACGGTCTGGGAAACACCCCTGAGGATGATCCGAAGACATGCCATCACAATTTTGATCCTCTGCAGAGGGGATGGCACCCCCGCTTCGACTTCTGGGTAGGGGTGGCTAGATACAATGCAGATGATCTCTTCGTATACCGATTTCTAAACGATATAGTGGCTTTTAAAAATTTTAATTCGTACACTGTGCATTTAATACCATTATTATATTTTTATTGGACTTGTGAAAACCTTGTAATAACAACGGTTTACTTACAAAAAAAAAGACTAATTTAAAAAATGCTATAAGTGATAAAGGCAATTGGAAGACATCAAATTACGAACTTATTTGGATCCATTAGTTTATTACTAAGAGACAAAACAATACTGATAAAAGAAGTATGGAGCATTCTCAAAAATAGAACTCTCAATTTTGAAGCTTCAGCAATCTTTGAGTTATATTTCGTTCATTTTGAGAAAAAATTTGTTCTCAAAATCACGTGATTTGTAACGAAAATCGGAATTCTCAAATCTACGAAGAAAATGTTTCCCTAACTAAAAACCTGTTCGTAGAGTATTGTATTGTGGTAGATTGTAAACTATTATGAAGACTAGACGATCGAAAATAAAGTGACGAAATAAGCCGGTCGGCTGTAGGATGGCCGAGGAATTAGCTTTGTATCAGGAACATCCCTGGTTTGAATCCCGCTTCTGGCATGGGTGTAATTTTTCTCACAGTTCTATCTATGTTTCTTGTGTTAATATAGCAGCATTGATCCAGCAATATGATGCTTACAATAAAGTGATTATTAGAAAAGTTAGATGCATTAGGCATTACTTTTTATTTGGAGGGGGGGGGAGAACAGAAAGACGAAACCTTTCTTTACTATTGACAAAATTCGTTTCCTCGAAGAAGTGACGATTGTTATTTCGTCACTTTGACGAAATATTCGCTCGAGGCATATACCATGAAACAGTTTCATCAAAAACGAAGAAAGTTTCGTGAAATTTGAGCATCCATTTTCTACAGTGAAAACGGAATGAAATGTTTTTGTTCATTTTATTAAACACGCATCTTGGACCCATGTTTATTTCGTGCTTTGTTCAGATTGAAAAGCTCACCGATCATTTTTTAAAAAAATCAAGTGTACCTGTCCAGTTTTTTTCCTCTCCGAAATGATCTGAAGGACCGTGTCTATGAAGAATTTAAATCTACGGAAGGCCAACTTGAATGCGTATCTTCTTATGGAATTGGGTAGTTTCTCTGAGAAATAAAATTAAAAAATAAATAAACAAACAAATGCTACACTAAAAAACATGATACACTAAAATACGAAGAAAAACAATTATAATTTTTCTCATTCTCACTGAAATGAAAAAAATAATTAAATATTTCTCAAACCTGAAACGAAAAACTTATAGTTTGTTTATAGAAAACTGTCTGCTGCTATGGAAACAAGAATTTTCCAATCATTTTAAGGAGGGTAGTTTCTATCTCCCCTGATTCAAAACCTGTCTTAAATATTGACCCACCACCGCAGCTCCAGATGAATGGCAAGGGAAGTTCTTTCCATAGACAAGCTATAGAGGGTATAATTTGAGAAAAATATCAAAAAAAGAATTTTCGGTGGAATGAAAGTGATGCACTTTACATCTTCAGTTCCAGGTGTGGCGGAAATCGAATTATTTTTTTCCTTTTCGGTATGAGTGGAAAACTTAATATTTAAAATTATTTTATTCTTTTTATTATTAGTTTATTATTATTAGTTTACTGTCTATATTAAATTGTTTACGTCGGAATTAACTTAGTGTTAATTTTTTGCACTCTGAATACTTTAAAATGCTGTTTGAAATAAATATAAGTACTAAATCATTTACAATGCATAATACAGTATTTTTATATCATTTTTAAATTTCCTAAAATAATGTGGTTATTAATTTTTAAGGTATAAAAATTTTTAATTTTAGAGTGGTGACTGTTGATGGGTGACATCGCAGTGCAAAGGGCTAAAATTGCGTTTGAAATTGGCCTTCATCCATTAGGGAAAAAATGATTACTTACAGGTGGCACATGACACATAGCTAGAACCTTAAGCATTCTAACCTGTCAGAAACTCATTGCCATTTCGATTGAAGATAAAAAAAAAAAAAAAAAAACTCGAAATAAACAAAATTCAACGTTGTAGCGATTGGAGAGTGATTAAACTTTCTATTGTCATCCAATTCAGAGATCCAGTTTGGTTTCGAGAATTTAAAATTGTCTTGTTATTTTCGTATGCCATTTGTCAATACTGACAAGCCTATTTTAAGGCAGAGGGGTGTGTTTCCTGTTTTAAAGTGTCGCCATCTATGACCAAGAACTCAACTTCGGCCACACAGATACGTCACAGCCCACATATTCCCACACCATCTATCAGCAGATCGTAATTTCAACCTGAACCAGAGCACGGTCAATCTCCGACCCAGTACCCCCAGAGGCATTGAATAACTATGGGAACTTACAGGACTTTGTAACCCTGACAGATTTAGCGTGCACCAGTTATCATTTAATAAGCGGGGAGTCTTCGGCCGGCAGACTCACGACCTCCTGAACATGGACCCAACCAGGCTAGCCCCGCCTACACTTCAAATATTTATAGATTTTGATAAATTAATTGACAATATTTTTATGTTACGATAAGTTCAGTTTGTAACAATCGATTAAAACTCGTATTATAATTCGGCCAGGATTTGATGTGTTTATTGAGAAAATGTTAATTGAGAAAATGTTCCAAATTTCAAGATTCCATTGTTGCAGTTTACGGATGAGTAACGTAAAAACAGCAATAACGACATTAGGATTTGTTTTTAGCAAGTTTTAATTTAAATATAAATTTATTAAAATATTTCATAACTATTATCTATATTTTTTTATTTTATAAAATTCATCAAAATTCAATGACAGATCGTTAAATGTCAATTGGCTTTTGAGCAAAAAGCCTGGCACTTTTGGATATAATCCATTCTTCTACACATAGAAAATGTTGCAGATAATAACAAGTGAATATAGTAAGCAGTACCCCTCATCCTAATTCTTTAATTTTTCCCCAGCGGTTTGATCTCCTTGATTTATCAAATAGAAACTTTATCAGATTTTAATTTAGAACTGTGGCATTTATGAAATCTCTCGGATAAGCCACTCGCATTACTACCCTTTCAACCCCCCAAACAAATGCCGGTCTACCACCCCTTCTAGTAATTGGTTTGCCATTTCACTATAAATTGCAAAAATAAATAAATAAAATTTAATTTCATTCTTAACGAGACAAGAAGTCAACTTCAACTATTGAAGTACACAAACGCGTAAAAACGACATTTTCCCCATCGTTGGGTTTAACTTAAGAAATCGATACAGTAAAACCTGTTTTGTGTGGTAATAAATTCTTACATATAATAACAACTTTGTACGATATACAACCTAAAACATTTTTTATGCTGTCGATAGGGACCGCATAAAAAAAGTCGGACTCAGAAAATACATCAATGATTCATGAAATAGATGTGAGAATGCTTTCAATTAAATTAAATAATTAAATTAGACCTAAGGAAATTGCAAAAATATTTCATTCTTCATTGTACATATACATGGAGAAGTTTTCAAATTATACATTAAATAGTTAGCTGCTTCTCGTCGTAATCCAAAACGCGCATCTTCTTGGAATGAATTGGTTGAAAATCGCTTTCGTCCCTTGAATATAGGATTTCAATTGATTTGTTCTTTGGTACCTTAGTTTTTGTGACGACGGTCGACTGATCAATTGCTTATAAACGTCACGATAGTGAGACATGCATGATCTCAGCTCTTTTTGGAATTTTAAGCGTCTTTCCCTATTGGTATCTATTTTAAGATAATGCGTTTCCAATTTTTTCGAAATCTGGATCTCTGCATATATTTTATCTGCTGTAATAGATTCCGGTTCTTCCTGTCCATTTAAGGGAGTACTTATGATTAAAAAATAAAATAAAAATCATAAAAACTACATATAAATAAAAACAAAAGTAATTAATTTATTTATCTTTAATCTCACTATAAAATGAATCCTTTATCACATGAATCGTGTATAAAACTCTGAATACGAAGCGTCTATAGCAGTGGCCCCCAACCTTTTTGCACCTAAGAGCAAATACCAGAATATCGGTCGAATGGCGGGCACCATTTATGTTTTCAAGATAAATTTATAGTTGGTAGACATAGGTAATAATACACACTACATATAGTGCACAAAAAATTAAATTTCAAAAATTAATTTAACATATGAATGCAATTAATATTTTTGTGTAAAATAAATGATTACTAAATTGCTTTTAAAACATACGAAGTATAAAAAATTATTTATAAAATACAGTGGCATGTGGTGTTTGGCATGGCATTTCGCTGACCCGCGCTACATAATTGGGAGAATATGATGCTCTTTTTAAGAATGGAATTTAGTCCTTCAAATATATTCCAGAATTTCTCATGTGATATAATAGTTTTGAGGATAATGTCATCCAATGGAGATCCAAAATTTCTATCTCCAATTCTTCTCGCTTTACTTGAAGAAATTCTGAAATCTATGTTGCTATTACGGTTACGTTTATTTGGTTGGTAAGAGGATTAACAAAAAAGTTATCAAAGACTCGATGATATTAAATTGCTGCTATTAAATTGATCTTTAAGCAATTGGAGGTTGATGACAAATGTCAATTTCACTGTCACCTATCAATTTTTTCATGCTTGGAAAATGCACAAGAGACTTCATTTTCAAATGTGATATCCACAAAACTAGCTTAGCTCTGAACGATTTAACAGCCTCTATCATTTTTGCTTTATGTTTGTCCTTTCCCTGCAGCTCCAAGTTTAAATAATTTAGTTTTTTCCTTACGTCCGTTATGAAAGACAAATCTGCTAGCCAAAGAGGATCTCTTAGTTCTAAAAATGTATGATTTTTGTTTGCAAGATAATTTTTTATTTCTCCAATTATATGTAGAAATCTATTCAAGTACTTTACCTTTACTAAGCCAGCGTACTTCAGTATGTATTTGCATAGCATTTATTGGGAAAATGGAAAACTGAAATATTTTATAGTTGAACAGCGGGCGCACCTAGATCGATCGACGGGCGCCATGGTGCCCGCGGGCATAGGGTTGGGGACCCCTGGCTGTAGTATTTGAGATACACGCAGACGAGAATTTACAAAATAAAAATAACGGTTTAATTTTAAAATACTAAGTATTTTAACACAGCATGCGATTTTTTACTGATTTACTTCAACTTGTTTAGCGCTGAATAAATTTTAAACAGAAGAGAAAATGGAGTGGACGATAATAAATAAACTAATGAAAGTAAATAAACAGAGCATCACGAAGTCCAGATACATCGTTGTCAAGAAGACCACGTAATCAGAGTTCGTCCACAACATGTATATGCACATTAATAGGAAACATTAAACTGGTGCTAACGCAGCTAAGATTCATATACCGCATAAAAATAAATCACACAAAAGAAATCGAACAAAAATAAAATCGCACAAAAATAAAATCGCACAAAAATAAAATCGCACAAAAATAAAATCGCACAAAAATAAAATCGCACAAAAATAAAATCGTACAAAACCAATCGCACAAAAATAAAATCGCATAAAAAAGGACCGCACAAAAACAGGTTTCACTGTATCTTATACTTAGCCGTCTATATTGTGATTCATATACACTTAGCAAGAACAAGCTTTGTTTAGCATGAATAAGCTTAGCATGAATAAGTCCTTGTCTACTTACGAAAAAGTCCGGAAAATCTTCCTTGAGAAGTCCTGATTATTTTCCGAGCTTCTGTAACGAACTTGTTCTCTGAATTGTTGTGAGAGTCGATCTTGGTTGAAAAGGCTGCGCTCGCTATAACGTCCATCGCAAAAGCTCCGTACAATCTAAAACACAAAAATTAATCAAGAAACATCCGTTTAATTGCTGTATCTAAAACAAACAAGGGATTTCTGTTCTTACATGTTGATACGGAATATTACGTTAAGTTTGTAGTATTCGTTCCGCTGCATTCCGACTGTCATGACAACCCTAATAAATATTTTTTAGATCACCTATCGAAAATGAATTTAAACGCCGAAGGTGGTAAATTAAAAGAATAACGAAGATAATTAAGGAAAATAATAATAGGTTTTATTAACTGTGCATAAGCTGCAAGTTTATAGAATTAATAAAATAAATTAAAAATATAAAGAAAACATGAAAAAAATGCAAAGATTAATGGAAACAGAAAAAAAAAATTTAAAAACAAATTTATATATATATATATATATATATATATATATATATATATATATATATATATATATATATATATATATATATATATAAATTAAATATCAGTATAAACCAGACTATTAATTTTAGATTTTACAAATAAGATTTTTAATGAACTTGATTTTAACGCAATTCTTAATAAAAAATAAAAACCCTCTTTCCATTCAACTAAATTACAAACTCATTGTTAGATATACAAAAAATTTATTTGTAATTATAGGAATTTAGCTGCAGATAATTTTTTTTTTTTTTTTTTTTTTTTTTTTTTGTAAATGTGAGGAATATTTTGATACCTTCCATAATCATGTTATTACCGGAGATTTAGATATTATTGAAAATAATATTCTTAAAAAATTTAGGTTCTAAAGGTCTTTAGGTTCTAAATTTAGACCACCATATCCTACTTTTACAAATAAGGTTATTTCTATTGTTATTAAAAGTCTTGATAAGTTTATTTTAAAATTGTCCTACTAACATAGTTTTCCAATTGAAGGCCTTTATGAATGGAAAGATAATATTACTGAAGATTTTAAAATTAGTATGAAAAGGAACAAATTAATTTTTCAAAAAAAATTTGAAAGTTTAACTCGGAACTGAAACAAGAAATTAAAATAATTCAAAATTATTTCTGTATTACCACTGTTGATAGAGCTAGTTATAATTTTGCTATTGTTGAAAAACTCTTTAAGAAACAAATTCTTTCTAATGAACTTAACAGTAGTATTACATACAAAAAACTCAACACTAGCAGTGATATTATTGTTATATGTTGTGATGTACCCCAACAACAATTATATTCCATTTAATGACTGTCTTTTTGAACAAATTAATGGTATTCCCATGGGAAATAATTTTAGTACTAACGTTTGCAATATTTTTCTTTTTCTTTAAGAATACAGATTAGTTAAATCATTAGTTAAATCATCTTTATACAAATTCCTTCTTTCTTAAATGTGTTGATGATTTTATGGTTATTAATTTTGATGATTTTAAAATTCTAGCAAAGCAAATTTATCCAAATGAATTAATTCTTAACAAAACTAATATTTCATATCTTTCAGTTAACTTTCTAGATTTATCTCTTAAAATTAATGAAGATAGAAAAATTTCATTCAAACCTTTCGACCTAAGAAATGATTTTAACTTTCCAATTAAAAAGAGTATCAATTTTAATACCAACTTAGCCTATAAAGTTTTTTTTTCAATATTTTTACCAATCAGTTATATTATTTTACTAGTAATTTTTATAAAATATTTTCTATGAAATTAGTATTGCTCATGTTATGTACTTCTTTCAGAAATTTTAAACATAGACAAAGGCAGACCATTTTTAAATACAAAAAAAATGCAGAAATTAAAAGTAACATTTTTATTTTGATCTCTTTTAAATCAAAATAATGACCACTTCGATAGTAATTACTTTTTATTCATATAATCTTTGTATTTAGTAAAAAAAGCTTGAAATTTCATATTGGCTTAATAATTTTGGATTTATTTACTCACCTTTCCATGGATATTATGTCTAATGTCTGAGATGTAAGAAGATAGAGTTGTTTAGTATATCACTTTTTTTAATTGTTTAGTCGATTCCTGTGGAGTCCTCAAGCTTTTACACGTGTCAAAGAATGTTGCGGTAAGAAAAGTTCTTTTGCAATTTTTTTAACTTGGCCTGTTTTGAAATATTGCAGGTCAAATCAAACAACTTTGATTTAGCCTAAGCTAGTCATACCTAATATCTATTGAAAAGTCTACTTTTCAGTTTTCTATGATGTTTAAAATTGTCTCTTGTTATTTTTACGTATGCATGTTTGTCTTTTTCAATGCAAATCTTAGTTTTTCAAAAATCAATAAATACAACAATTACAACAAAAAATATAATTAGGTAGCATTTTTTATGTTTGTCCTACACTCCAAACTTCACTAAAATCGCAAGGGTTCGATCCAAAAATGACTGATCTGGTGATTGTTTTTATTATTATTAGAATTGCGTAATTGTACGTTAGATTTTAAGATGAATTCATTTAAATCAGTGTCTGACCTTATTAAACATTTTACAATTACTATTATTGTTTGGCGCAATATTAATCCTACTATTATGAATTACTGTTAAAGAGATTCGTTAAATGATTTAGAGCTTAACTTCATGCACAAATTGATGCATGGAAAAACTGTATTTAAAATATACATCTATCCGTATGGTAAGCAAAAATATTAAATGACAATTGCGAACTCATCAAATATGTTATAACTAAGGCCCGGATTTTGATGATATTTGCATTTTTGGACATTTTTTGTCTTTTAGAGCATTTTTTTAGATTTATAGGGCATTTTTCTTGAAATTTTGGGGCGTATTTTGCATTTTAATGCATTTTTTAAAGTTTTCTGTTAATTTTTTACAATTTTTATTATTTTTTATCAATTTTCATTATTACACTGGCTTCCAAACAATAAAGAAAATCTATAGGATATTAACAGGCGAAGCAACATCTTTTCAAATTGAAGAAGAATTGTCAGTAAGTAAGACCGTCTTTTTCAAGTACGCACCTATAACATCAGTAGACGTTGAAAGAAGCTTTTGCAGGAATGAAAATTTACTTTCAGACAAGAGACGCTCGTTTACATTTCAAATTATCAAAAAACATTTAATAATCCAATATAATTCTGATAGTTAGTAATATTATGAGATGGAAGTTGTTATATCCATTAAAGTTTCTATACAAAATAAAAATATTTTGGTGTCAATATATTTTCCTTTTTTTTGTTATTTTAGGATATAAAACATATTTTTCAAACTTT
Source organism: Parasteatoda tepidariorum (assembly GCF_982258835.1). Taxonomy (NCBI): domain Eukaryota; kingdom Metazoa; phylum Arthropoda; class Arachnida; order Araneae; family Theridiidae; genus Parasteatoda; species Parasteatoda tepidariorum. The sequence goes on from NC_141763.1 coordinate 97,842,908, forward strand.
AATGAGCGTAGAACAAGTATTGCATTGCTTTATATCTTTTAAATGACTCATAATAATTTTAAAGAGCAAAACATTTTTTTAATTCAATATTTTTACTTTATTTAAGGTATTTTTTGCGCAATTTTTGCATTTTTAAGGGCATTTTTTTGCCCTTATTAAGGGCATTTTTTGCACTTTTTAAGGGCATTAGTTGAGATTTTTAGGTCATCAAAATCCGGGCTCTAGTTATAACAATATACTTTTAATTTTAAATGTTATTTCAAAAAAGAACATTTAAAATTTAGTACAAATAATTAGTGATAAATAATTAGTACAAATAATTAGTACAAATAATTAGTACAAATAATTTAAATGTTATGAATCAAAAATTAGTGAACAAAAATGATTTATGTTCACAAATAGATCACTAATAGTATTTATTTTTCACTAATAGTACTAATATTTGGAGGTGGGAAGTGGTGGCACAAGTGTTCTTTTTTAGTACATTTATTTTTAGTTGAATAATTTAAACTATTTTATGCCAAGAAACAACAATTATTGAAAAGCATCATCGGGATTGGTGATCTTCAGGGAGGGGCTTAGCCTCTTACTATAAATAAGCAAAACAATTGTCTATGGTCTGCAGGGTGCGTAGCCAAATTTTTCAACAAAAAATAAGCACCTTTTAGGCCCTTTTCAAGCACTCAAAAAATATTTTTAAGCACTTTGAAGAAATATCATAATTAGACAGGATTGACAAGTTTTTAACAATTGATGATTTTATTTGCTTGCCAGGGACAAAAACGATGGCGCATCAGCAATAATGAAATTAACAAGAGAAATGAAATTTTCTATCGCTAATAGAGAAGAAAAAAAATCTGACAATGTTTAGTTGGTCCCCGTAATCAGCAAAAATTCGAGAGATTTTTCGATTCGATTACAGCCGGCGGAAAATGAAGTCTGAAATTGAGAATCTCTCGCAAAATGCAGCAGAGTTGCACATGACAAACAAAAATCCTTACAACTGAATCCAGCTCAGTATGCGCAAGTGCGGACCAGCAGGTATTTCATCAAACATGTAAAACAAATGGTGTTTTCGTACACTACAGACCGATGGTACGCCGAAATAGATTGGGGTTGAATAAGTTGTGAAAACGTTGAATAGGACAATGTCTTTCCGCATAATTTGTGGCGGAAATCAACATGGTAAAGAAAAATATCACATTTCGGAAAAAGGAAAATTAAGCACTTTTTAAAAACACCCATGGAAAAAAGCACCTTGAAGGGATTTTAAAAAACAAAAATCAAAAATAAGCACCTTTAAGCACTTTTTAAAAACGCTACGCACCCTGGTCTACCTTTATGGCCAACGATTTGTTGTAACGCAACTGTTTTAACACCATTTTTGTTGGAAATTATGATGGTGGTGCAAATTACCAGTTATTGTACTTTTGAAGTGATTTTTTAAAACATAGCCACAATACCGAATCTTTTAAAAGTAAGAACTACTATGCTCATTAAAGCGGAAAACAACTTAAATAAAGCACAAATAATGTACAGTAATGAACATACTATAATTTCCTTTAAACAAGGACGTTCCTCGAAGTCTGAACAAAATATTAGTTTATACACAGGGGAACGTTTTTTGTTTGTTTATTTTCTCATTTCTATGATGAATGTCACTGAGCTGTTTTTAATGAAGGCATACTTAACAGCATATTTAATATAATGTATAGTGTTTTGATTCCCAAACATAGTGATGACTTAAACTGAGTATAAAAAGAACATTTTAATAGGTGTCAGACCAAGCGAAATGAAAGAAAGCTAATCAACAAGTTGTCTACCATTTTTCAGACTGTATATTATGTAATTACAGGTTGATTATTTCAGCGACTTGTTAAACTGGTGCGAAAAACTGTTTTTAAGTTTTTTCAATAATAATAATTTTTATTTATTTGTTTTGCCACTTATCAAAATATTTTCATTTTAACCCTCAACGCATCAAGGTTAGATACAAGCAGTTATCGTATTCCTTTAAACTGCATGATTCGCGTACTGACAGTTTGTAACTCTGTTTTCCTTACTGTTAAAGAATGATAGATACTTTTTTATTTCAATGTAATCTCCTCTCTGAACGGCTATTTTAAGATTCTGCAGCAAAGTCCTGGAAGATTCCTTAAAAATACTCAAAACCTGAATGAAAAGGAGAAAAATATTATTAAAATGGCACATAATCCTGATTACTTATGATAATGATTACTTGCAATCATATATTCTGATATATCATAATCAAGATTACTTTTATTTTATATTATAACCGTCGTTAAGTAGCCGACCCAAATTAGGGTTTAGGACAACTTACTCAATTCCGTAGCCTTGTAATTTTGAACTCAATGCAGAAGACAAGGGAACTCCTGTATCAAGTATTGGGAGAAATTTGCCTTCGTGGGGGACTTTTTGATGAAAATAAACCGCTTTTGCGTTATATGGCTAGGAAAACCACGAAATTCTTCCACTGTTATCCTGATGGCAAGGGAACTTAAGCCAATACCTCCTAGAAGAGAGTAGGTCTCAGCAATGGTTACCATAAATAAGAAATTTGATCCCTTAGTAGATCTAAACGTAATGACATCTTTCTTATTTTACCCACCCTTCCTGCGCAGTTTATGTTCGTTACGTTGGACCATTAAATAATTTTGGAAATTTGCAATTACGTTGAACCATAAACCGTGCTGAGGCCTTCTCTCTTCTAGGAAGTGTTACTCTGACCCGTGATCCATCTACCACTGAGGATATTTTACTTCAGCACCATGGTCTGTGCGAGCCGGGTGAGGAATTTGAATTGACCAGCCATCACTGGTACTCAAACCCGAGTTTCAGCAATAATGATTACCTGTAATCACTTTCGATTACAGGTAATCATGAGAACTTGTAATTATACGAGATGTGGCTATTAAATAACGAGGCTGATGCTGCAAAACATTATATTTGGATTTCATACATTTTTAGTTATTATTGCCTTTAATTTAGTCCTCTCCTTCGCCTCCAGTTGTTTTATATACAATACAAAATTTGTGTGAAATCGATAGAATAGTTTCTGAGAAATCGAATTTGAAAAAAATTGTGTTTTGAAAATTTGATTTCTGTGAAATTATTTGACCAATTTTGCTCAAATTTTGTATCTGTGCAAGTAAAATTATATTCTTCAAAATGATGTAAAAAATTGCGTACCTTACTATTTAAAAATTTTTCGACTAGTATTAAAAAAATAATAAATATTTATTAAAAGTTATTTTTAGCATGGGATTTTCTTTGGATAAATAAATTTTACAATTGTGCGAAAAAAGTTTTCAATTCGCTTAAAAGAATTTTTGAGTTATGGCGAAATACGCAAAAAGCTAAGTTAGCATTAAGGTATCCGAGCTTCAGACAGCTTTTCTGACCAAACTATTGGGACCCCCTGTATTTTGGGGGTTAAAAATCTAAATCCATCGAAAAAAAGTTATGTTTATTTAGAGAAAGTACGCTTTTGTGTCTGATTTCGTAACTTAAAACATCGCTTGCACTTATTAATTAGCATATTTGAGGTCACCCTCTTGAACCATTAAGATTGAGTCCTAAAACGTGAAGATCCGATCACTAGATCGAAAGTTATTCAGGGAGGTCCGTTTTTCATTTTGCGCGCTGTACATGATAAGGCATAAAGGGCTGCTCCCTAACTTACACACGTGTGTTGTTGTATTTTTGCGCACTGTACCTCGTAGTTTGTGATTGTGATGTCATCATTATCTGTACTCATTTAAAATAGTAGCAGAAGGCTTAAAATCAGAGGGCAACTCTTCCGCTTACCCTTTTGATTTTTCCAGTGGAGAAGGCAGGAGATACAATGGATCGGACTCTTTTCCAATCTTCGTCTCTTAACAAAATCAGCATACGATTAAAAACAGAATCATCTCGAAAACCCAAGTCCTGTAATGTGAAACACAACTATGAGAAGACTACATTTACTGAAGTCACATGCATTGTATTCCTATGAATAATCGTCTCTCTCTCATTTAAAAAGAAAATAGAATAATCATTTTTTATTTAAAGTATGTTGTACACGTTCTGATAACAATTGCTCACCCTTCGATTGGGAAAGAAATGAAAGTCTTTGACCATGATGTCTCTCAAAAGTTCAGGATCGCCAACAGTCAGGGCAGGTTGACCCACAGCAAACGTGGCGTCAAACAGACTAAAGAAATGATCATAAAGTATCAAAAACAAAATTTTAAGAGATAGAGCTTAAAAATCCATAATAATATTACAAAATACTATTTAAAAACATACGTTCCAAAAGATAAATATTCAAGTTCTACTTCAGGGGTCCCACTCCTGCGTAAAATCAAAAAATCTGATACAAATGTATTGTTTAGGCCATTTTTTGCGCCAAGACACAAAACTGACTTCCTTGTAAGTCTGTGGACCGAGTAATAAGTCCTCTATAAACGTTAGTTCAATTATTTTTTAAAAAAATGTTTCTTAATCTATTTTAATAGCATTGCGGGAAAGAATAATTGCAGTAGTGCATAATTTGTACTGCAAGTTATGACTAACGAACTATGCAGACTCTTTCTATAACGAAATTTCCTTAAAGCGAATTTCTTTCTACTACGAAATTTTTAAACGAAACGTTAAATGACATTCAAAACAACCCCCGTGTAACGAAATAGTTACTTCTATACAACGAATTTTTCTTCGACGTTCATCTTTTTGATTTTCGTTATTTTTTGTCTTCTAAACTTTTGACTTATAATTCGACCACTAAAAATGTTCACTAAAGCCAAGTGTTACGAAATTTTCCGGGTTCATCGTAACTAGATTAGACAATAACAATATAAGTAATGTAAATAAAATAAATAACACAGTATAAATTAAAATTAATTTTCCATTAGAAGTTGAATTAATTCCATTTTCAAAAGTCCATTAAAATTTTTTTAATTTATATACATTTTAACTTATCAGACTGATTAAGATTTTCATTACCTTTATTTAAATACCAGCTCAAACGCCCATTACAAATGAAAATTTGAGTACACCATAAGCGAACTACCGATATCTTAGCCATTCACTATAAGCAAGCAAATAACATTAATTAAATAACAGTGCGAAAGAGACCACTAAAAAAGCTCACGATCAACAAGCGTTCAGTATTTTCCGGGTTCCTTATAGCGAGGTTAAAAGGTATAACAATATAAATAATATAAATAAAATAAATAACACAGTATAAATTAATTATTTACCCATAAATTCTGCCAAGCTGATTGTATCTTTCGAACTGCACTTCTTGAATAGCCTACAAGATTATAAATAAAATGTACCAATAATTATTTAATATTATTAATCTGATAACAATAATATTACAATTAATGTTTTAATCAATATTCTAAATGCTGCTTTTATGGGAATTCCATTTTTCTTTTCTGCTGAATCGAACGGTTTAGAATGTTTTCTGATGTCAATAAAATATCACATACGCTCAAATACTCATGTTGCTATTTCTAATGACACTTGGACAAACCAAACTCGCCAGTAAATTGAGTTTTTGGCATGTGCGCTTTTCGTTTGACAAGAGAGCACCACAAGGGAGAAAGTACGTCTACGGGCAGATGACAGCACTACTCATTCGTGTGGCCACTTCCTCAATTTAGGTATAGATTTGAGGGAGAAGGAAATATGTCAGGGACGACCTGCCACGGGACTTTCGATTCCACAGAGTTTACGATATCACATGTATTCGGTGGGTCTTAGCCAAGTCAAGAATCAAACAACGACTCTTCCGGTCTGATTCTCGAGGCACTGGACTACCACTACCCCCAAATATTCATAAGGCACTGAAGGAATGTAAGAAATAGGCCAAACGATTTTAATGAAATAATAATGAACAGAATCGATTCAAAAATTTACATTCAAAACTTTATTTTTTATAATGTTGGCTTAAATTGCTTTCAGTATCGGAAAACGGTCGCACCATTTCACGAGATAAATTTCAGAAACTAATTTTAGCAAAATTGCTTCGAGTTGGGTTGTAAATTTTTATGCCATCAATTGCACGTTTAATTTATTTTACTATTTTCAATATTTTCTCGTATTTGCTTCCGGGTTCATGGCGGTTCAAATAAGAATTTTTTTAAATTTTTTTATTGAACCAATTTTTAAACCAACTTTTTCTTTTGCAAATTTGATATATATACACCGAAGAAGCATTACATTATGCCACCTTTAGCCCTCACCTTTAGCCACCACCTTTAGCCCTCAAAACTGCTAGCACCCGCCGTGGCATTGATTCCACAAGGTGCTGATAGGTAGTCTGAGGTATCTGGTACCAAGCGCTCACCAACTGGTCCTGCAATTCCCTCCTATTGCGAGGAGGTAGCGTGGCAGCACGAATTTGGTTTTCCAAGTAGGATCACAAATGCTCTATTGGATTAAGGTCAGGTGAATTTGGGGGCCAAGACATGACTTGAAAGTCACTGGAATGTTCCTCGACGATTCGATCCTTATGACATGGTGCATTATCCTGTTGGTAAACACCATCCCCCGCAGGAAAAACTGTTGCCATGAATGGGTGAACCTGGTCTGCAACTATGTTCAAGTAGCTTACAGACGTCAGGGATTGTTCTATGAGGATATATATGTATCGCGATTGTGTTAATCGAGGAAATGAATCGATCATAAGAGAATCAGTTGTAAATAAAAAAAAGTTTATAAACCTATAATTTTTGCTATTGTAGTCGCAGACAACAATTTCTACTTTATTTTATTTCGTCCTGATATATCTTCTCCATTTTTTGTATCTTTTTTCTTCATTTTCTTTATTTTATTTTTTATTTATTTCATAATTTTGTTCAATTTATTTTTGTTCTATTTTTCATTTTCATTTGTTAATTTAACCATTCTTTTTTTTTTAATTTCTGCGGATTATTTTTTTTAAATTTGAAATTTTGTCTTTGTATATTTTTTCAAATATATATATATTTATGGAATTATTGATTAATACTGAATGTAGGTACTTTATCGTAATGAAATCCAAGAAAGTAGGTGTGTGTTAACCATTACAATTTATTAAAAAAAGAAAAGATGTGCCTGTTTCACCTTTTGGGAGTTCATGAAAAATGATTCAAAGAATGAAAGTGGCTCAGCATATTTAACTCCTCTATCTCTCCAATATCTGTGCTTCCTACTGGAACACCTGAAAACACATTCATTTATATATATATATATATATATATATATATATATATATATATATATATATATATATATATATATATATATATATATATATATATATATATATATATACGTCGGACCCCGATTTAACGAACCCCTATTTAACGAATTTCGCGATTTAACGAATTTTTTTTTCAACCCCAGCAAAAACAGAGTCAAAAACTCCTAATTAACGAATAACTTACCCCGAATTAACGAATTATTTCAGCATCCGGAAAAAATATTTTTCCTTAATTTTGATCAGAAAAATATTGCATTTTTTTTGTAATTGGCAGATTCTAAAGGGAAAAAAATCTTTCCTGGGAGTAATAAAATAGAAAAAGTGCATATTCGTCTCAAACAAAAGAAAAGCCCGCAACAGGGAAAAACAAAATTCGTCGTGGGTAGGTGGGCAGAGTCAATAAGACATTACACTTGCAAGGTCATTTTTCGGGGGTTTGTCACGTGGACTATGAGTCAAACAGGAAATTCCTTTTAGTCGTTTATAACTAGTAATTTTTAATAATACACATGTACAAAAATCAATTTTTTCTAACCCCGATTTTACGAATGACCCCGATTTAGCGAATAAAATTTCCATTCCCGATGAATTCGTTAAATCGGGGTCCGACTGTATATATATATATATATATATATATATACAAGGGGTGATCAAATGAAAAGGTACGAAACGACACGGTGGGTACAAATGTAGACTTTAGTCAAAATATACACCATAGGCCTGTGCACAGCGATCCCACTGATGAACAAGCCGCAAGATTCCTTGTTCCCAGAATTCCTGTGGTCTTGACGAGACCCGGTCCTTCACAGCTTCCTTGAGTATGTCGTCCGAGTTGAAGAGCTTCCCTTTCAGGTGGACCAAACACATGGAAATCACAGGGCGACTAGTCCGGATTGTTGGGCGGATGGTCCAACGTCTCCCACTTGAACTTGGCCAGTTCCATGTGTGTGAGTCTGGAGACGTGTGAACGCGCTTTATCATGGAGCAGAACCACACCCTCCGTGAGCAGCCCTGGTCTTTTGTTCTTGATGGACCTGCGTAGGCGTCAGAGTGTCTCACAGTACACATCGGAGTTAATGGTTTTTCTGTGCTCGAGAAAATCGGATAACACCTCGCTGTTCCTCAATCGTCGAATTTTGCAACGCGAACGCCATCCAGTCCTCATACGGACTGCCGCGTCATTTGGACGCCGCTTTTGATAAGAGCCTCTGCTCTCTCCTGCTCATGCGGGCACCAGGGCATGTTCTGATCCCAGTCAGAGACTCCAATCGCATCCTGAGATGTCTCGCTAAGTTCTCCCATAGCGGAATATGCAAATATTTAACTGTTACGTTTTTACGTTGTTTCGTACCTTTTCATTTGATCACCCCGTGTATATATATATATATATATATATATATATATATATATATATATATATATATATATATATATATATATATATATATATATATATATATATATATATATATATATATGTAGTGCTTTGATGTAGTGCTTGTTCTCGTTCTTTCTCGTAAACTCTTTAGCAGTCGCTTTCATTCTTGAATCATTATTTTGTTGATTCCAATTTTCGCAGTCATTTTTTTATTTTTAATATCCTTTATATAAGGATGACAACATAATGCATTTTCTGTGAATTTATTGAATAAAGGATAAGGAAATCTATTTACAAATTATATACAAACGGAGCAGAGGCTCCGGGACGCGAATTGACAAAACATACCGTAGATTGTAAAGGGTTGGCAAAAATTTCCATTGGCGTTAAAGGAGCGTTCTCGCAAATCGCTAAACAGCTGTGTGCTTATGATTTTGTTTTGTTTTCGGTATCGCATAACATTCAACAAGTTAGATATGGGTGCGGGTCTTCATTTGATTCTTCTGCATCAAATAAAATATAAAGCGTATTTTTTTGTTATAGCGCCGACATAATCGTTTGTATCTGTTGACTAAATTGTGTTTATTAGCGTTTTTTAAAAGGTCGTAACAGAACTAAGATAGAAAAATTACACATTATTATATATTCTATATTTTCATAACTTTCATTAAATGTATTTCGAGTAGTGAAATTCTTTTCCTACTCATCCACTAATTCGAATTAATAATTTCACAATAACCTTTAATCCTTAATAATGAAATGATTATTATAATAAAGTTTGTTTACTTAAAAGATTTAAAAAAAAAATTTTTATTGTTTAGCAGAGACTGTTTCCGATTCTATATTCATTAATTAAACTTAATGGTTTTGATCGATAACCATTTACAATTTTTTTTAAATTTTATTTAATTTTCTGTTATTATGAAATTCTTTAAGTATTTTTCGACGTAGAGATTATTTAGCAATAATGCGAAAAGCTGAAATTTATAAATGTATAATATTTATAAATATTTAAGAGAATTTTTAGCAGCTATTTTGTACTAATTATTTTAATTGAAATGTTCATAATACGCAGTTTTATAATAATAATCGTAAAATTCATTGAACAATTGAGTATTACATTTTAAAATGCAAGTATAATTTAATAATTATTTCATTTTATAACTGCAAAACGGTAGATAAGTAACTTCGTTATAAAGTTTTACATGATACGAGAGATGCTTTATAATGAAAGAACAACAATTTAAGTTTTAAACTTTTTGTGGAAAAGAAAAAATTGAAAATTTCTCCTGTCATCGGTGTTAGCGATTAGAGAGACTTTTATCGTATAAATATTAAGTCAGTATTGTTCCCTTTTGAATAAAAATGCATTTTGCTCTGGAAAAAAAATTGCTTGAATTTTGTCGATAGACATTCCCTAATTGTAGCAGCAAAAACTTTTAAATTTCTAATCAAACTTTCCTTCATTATAATTTTGTGTAAATAATTATTATTAATAATATACATGACTATTGAAAGGAATTAATTGAGAATGTCCAATTTTAATGAATTAACTGTTTACGCAATCAGATTAATAATTTTTTTCATAATTTACAAGAGGAGAAAAAGTCTTTACAGTTTAAAAGTGAAGAGAAAAATATAATTGAGATTAAATTTATAAAGTAAGCACAACCCGACGGAGATTGAAGTAATGGCATTAAAATCGAAATTTCAAAAAAAAAAAATCACGTTTTAGTGTACAATGAGCAGTAACAAAAATCTAAAACTAACTTTTGATCTAATGATCAGATGTTTACGTTCAAGGACTCAATCTTAATGGATCGAGAGGGTGAATTCAAATATGCCGCTTAATTATAGCAGACAATATATTTTAAGTTCGGAAATCAGACACTAAAACGAGCCTACTTTGAGAAATTTGTTTCCTGCGTATTCGGATTTTTGATCCCCAGTATATAGGGGTTGCCGCAATCTAGAAATATTATCCCAATAGTTTGGTCAGGAAAGCAATGCAATGTTAGGACCCCTTAGTGTTAACCTTACTTTTTGCGCATTTCACCATATCTTGGGAACTTTCCAGTGAACTTTTAAGTGAATTGAAAATTTTTGCACTCAATGTTTTAATGTTCATTTAATTTAGAATTTCCTTCATTCCCTACCACTATTGTAAGATATTTACTTTTCACCTAACTTGTAAAATTAAAAAGTTTAGAATTCTTTACAAAATCACTCAGGCGAAGTGATTGCGTTTTATTTAAATCTTATTTAGAAGGTATTTTTCTTAAAGTATTTCATTTAAAGTTTTTATCATTTTAAGTTGAAATGAATGTCGCCTTGCTTTGCATAGTTCAAAAATTATTTCAAAGGAAACATAACTTAACATTAACACTCAGGACTTACAATTATAAATCAAACAATCACTACATTTATTTATTAAAAAACACTCTTATGAACTGATAATAAATTGATCTAAGTCCTAAATGGGAGTTCTATAATATATAATTTATTTAAACTCAGAATATACATCTGACCTCTGTTGTCGCCAATGGCTCAATTTTAAAATATACATAGTTTTTCTTTTACAAATTTTCGGATATTTTCATATGAAGGATAGTATTAAGTTTGAGAATTAAAAATTTTTGTTTAAAAAAGTTGTTAAAAATTATAATTATTTTTAATACTTGACAACAGGAAGTTTTCAATTAAAGGTTGAAAATTTTTTTAATTCTGTTATTTTTTAATTCTGTTATTTTTTTTAATTCTGTTTTTAATTACCTAATTCATATAACAGTATTTAGGAATCTATAAATTTATGCTACGTATGATCGTTGCAGAATAACCTGCGCCCAATATATGTAAATAAAATATATATTTTAAATAGTTGTGCATTTTCTATTCATTTCTTATTCTATTCATTTTCTTTTCTATTCATTTCTATTCATTTATTATTCTTATATTGAAAGAGTATCAAGGTATCTATGACCTCCATAATAAATGAAGTATTTACGGACTTTTATGTATATTAAGGAATTGAATCAATTTTTCACAAAGTTTAAGATCTCATCCCATTGAAAAAAAGAGTTATTTAATAAATATTTTTTTACAATAAATGCTTCTAGTAATAAAACAAACGCGATATAGGTCATTGAAGAAAAATCCATTCATTTGTACATTTTTCCCTTCCTGAAATTATTTCACATATTTCTTTTTTCACTAGCGAATTTCCGATTTTAAAAATATCGATTTTTTCATTTGCAAGAAATTTTTCCTTTAAAGCGTGATAACATTTTTGAATACACCAATTTTTTTTTCTAATAAATAATATGTCTTTGTTAATTTCTAAAAAAAATTTTCATAAAAAAGTTTACATTATTCTTTTATCAAGATTGATTTAACAGAGAAAATCACTAAATTAAAGCAGGTTATGTTTTCTTACAATAAAAGTTAAATAGAATTCTTTAAAATAGCGTTCCAATAAAACATGGTATTAAAATGTTACGTTATTTTTTGTGATTGGTTCATTAATAAATTATTTTTATTTCTTCACAAACACAATTCTTGTAAAAAAAATTAAATCTGTTATATCAAAAAACTAGATCGTTTTATAAAATACAAATTATTGCGCTTAATAAAATATAAATACAGTTTATTTGTTACGTGATCCTAAGAATAAAAAGGTTATTTTCTTTTTTAATTCTCTACTAAAATGAATTAATGAGTTATTTTTATTCATCATGGCTAGTCGAGGAGGAGAAAAAAATATCGAATTTCACTGTTTAGGTTAATGTAATTTCGTTCTCCCACCACATTTAAGCGTAATCCATCGCCAATTCCACTTGCAATCGCCTAGTTTACAATCTACGGTATGTTTTGTCAATTCGCCTCCGGGACACATCTTTACCATTTCATTTCCAAAATATAAGTGTACCTTCTTTAACGTAACATATGTTCATGTCATGTGATCTATATAACCCAGATGTTAGAGCCGGTGTCTGGAAGATCTTAAGACCAGATGGAGATGAACTAGTATCTCAACAGTCTTCATTTTCATGGGAATTTGGTTTCTTTGAGATATTTTATTGCGCGGGTGGATTCATTTTACAAATAAAGATTTCATCGCTATTCAACGGGACTAAATGTATACGCGAAGAGCCAAGTTAAGTATGTGAAAGAGAAATTTAATGTTCTCAGAGACCAGATAAGCTTATTTGCAGATAGATATAATTCTTTTTGAGTTTAGTCTTAAAAGATCCTTTTAATTTTATAAAGCTAGTATTTTAGATACTACAATATCCCCCCTCTCAAAGGTGTTGACCCGGAGGTGATCAGGCTCCACATCACATCTCATTGAGGAAAGATCAAAATCCTTACTTACCATCTTCTATTTAACTATTTAAAATGAATATTAATCTGGATGATTCAGATCACATGATCTGAATTACAAAAACAATCTAGAAATAAAAACAATGTTCAAATATAATGTTAACAAAACATATGAAACTACCTCAATTGCAATGTTTTCATACTAACTCTCAAAATTTTAAAATAGATTATATAAAACATTTATAAAAACACTCAATATTCTACTTCCTAAGATGCTAAAGTAACATCTACTTTAAAAATATAAATATAAAAATGTAGTTGCAACTAAACAATAGGCCTTAAAAATTGCTACGTACGTTTAAGTCCTTGTGACATAAGTCACTTGATTGAGGACTTATTAGCATGCTTATAAAACTTCATCATTATCCTAAATCTCTTTCAAAATCTCTTAAATATTCATCTCACAGAGCTTTGAAATACTCATAAATTTTCCCTCTTCTGTTACACTTTGAAATAGTTATTCAAAATATTCTCTTTAACTAACTCCTTAAAATACTTCAAGTAAAAAAAAAACTAACTTTCCTCTTCATTTCTATAAATCTCAAATACACTACTTAATCTCAGTAATCACTATTCTCTCTAGTACATATCTTACAACAACTTTTCTTATTTTCACAAAATAATCAATTTTAGTACTCATTCCACATCCAATATTCATTTTTTAGTACTCATTTCCACAAACAATATTCATTTTTTAGTACTCATTTTCACTAACAACATTCATTTTTTAGGCCTAAAATTTAAAAACTCAATTTCTTAAATATTTTTGGCATCGTTGCCACTTCTCATTCTTTGTGACTACATGTCACTGTATAAAGTATAAACACCTTCATAAAATACAAACATCAAAATATAAAGTAAAGAAAAATACAATTCCAAACATAATTTCCAGTTATGGAAGATCCTGGCAACCTTAAGTGTGTCATCATCAATTATATGCATTTGTGGTTTAATATTTCCACAAAGACAAAAGAAAAGATAAAGCTTCGTCCACATAACCTGTATCTCAGGTATGGGTAAGCACTACGCGGGTTTTCACTAATTAAGGGTCGGATCTTCCAGAAAAGGGGTAATATTTCTTATCATCATCATCAATATATATGACAGTTCAAACTTAGTCTTAATGTATAACAAAATTCATAATTTTTCCTTCAATAATTCTTCTTATTAATATTATTGATAACAGTTCAGTATCATTTTTAATAAATTACAAAATTCGAATTTTCCTTATAGCAAAATTACAAAAATATCATAACAGAATTCGACTAAAATTTACATAAAATGTACTCTTAATTTTCACCTTCTGGTGTTAAATGAAATTCTTCAACTGGATAAAAATATCTTAATTTGGAAGAGTGAACGATTTCAGTTTGATTATTATATTTATCTATCTCAAAGTTTACATTAGAAAGTTTCCTTAATATAGTGTAAGGGCCTGAATAAGGAGAAGTTAATTTTCTAGTGTTAGGGTATTTATATTCTTCCATTATTACCAAATCTCCTTCTTTAAAATCTGCATTTTTAAATTTTAAATCGTATCTAAGTTTATTTTTCAAATGACGTTCCTTGGTTTTTTCGAAAGCTATTTCTCTGGCTTTTTCGACTGGGGGGTATAAAGGTTGATCAATAGGGGAATCAAAAGGCAAGGAGCCAAACAATAAATAAGCAGGTGGAAAAGTTGTAACAGCATGAGGAGTATTATTATATTCAGACACAACTTGATCAAGAAATTTAGTCCAAGGAATCTTTTTAGAAAAGTTATTTACTTTACATTTTAATCTAGTAACTATTGATTGTCCTACCCTTTCTGATTTTCCATTGCATTGTGGATGGTGACTAGTTGTGTAATAAATAGGAATTTATTGAAGTTTTTTTTTTTGTATCAATACTTTTTAAAGAAGGGTTATTTTTCAATAGATGGCACCACTATGATAAAATTTAAATGCTATCAAAATTATATTTTAGGAGAAATTTTTATTGATCCTTTTAAAATTGTATTTTTGGGGTAGATTGTGGATATAAATTGTATTGATATTTAAGGAGCTTTAGATTATCACTTTTATGGCGTGTTAGTGGGTTTGTAGCTGGTTTTTCTTATGGATCTTTTTTTTTGTTCTGACGTCCACTGGATGCGGGATGACTTTTGAGCGAGTAAACAGGTCAGTATGGATGATTCCGCCTTGCTGAGAAAAGTATAAGAGGCGTGAAGAGTGGCTGAAAAAATAGTAAGACGGGAGTGCGGATCGTGCCCGATGGAATGTTGAGTTGAAACATCACCGCTGACAGGATCTATCATGGCTGTTAGAAGTATGTTCTGAGCCGGTATCATCGAGTATGAGTTTAGATTTAGCTGGAATCTCGGAATGAGTTCATCTAGGCGGAAATGCTGAAAGGTTGATATTTGAAAGGTTGAGTCCCTGGATACCGCGACTAAGTAAGCCACATTGATCGGATGAGCTGTTGCCTGGAAAAAAGTTGATCTGAAGCCTCAGAATAAAACGGGATATGATAGACGGAGTGTCGCTAGATTCAAGACGGTTGACAAGAAGTGAGCGTTCCTCGGCAGCAAATCGAGTGTTTCTAAAGAACTGAATGGTGGTCGGAAGGTAAAAGTTCTCCTAGTCCACAAGTCTAGCTGCAGGCCCGGTGGGCGTTCCAGAAGGTGATCTGCAAGTTCCTTTGTATTTATAAACTCTAATTTCTTGCCTTTTTAGTAACTTTTTAGAAGAGCATTTTATTCCGTATTTTAAATTATTTCTATCCGATGTTAAGATACCTATTTTAAGATGAGCCTTGGATATTTAATTTTAATTATCTGCTGTAGGAATACAAGGACTTAAAGTTTAAATGTTTTTGTAAATTTAGAATGAGCTAGTATTTTTATTTCGTAAATGTCTCTTTTAGTGTGAATTAATTTAATGTTATGCATATGAAATTTAAAGGTGCTTTTTATCGAAAAGTTTCATCTTGAGAATAACCATTTGGAAATTTAAAAGTGTATAAATTGAAATTTTGAGTGCACATGAAGGCATCTGGAAATGATCGGGATTGTGTTGGTTGTTAATTTATAGTTATAATAAAATTTACTTTTTATTGTTAAAAGTTTCATGTACTTCATTATTCAAGTGTCTATTTTTGAACCTGGGTAACCGTTACCAAAATTCAATTAATAAATCACAGCCTTGCCAAAGTTTGAAGGGTAACGGTACAGTTGTCAGCAACTGTTTTACATTATGATTTCTCAAAAATTTCTTAAATCGACTAGAAGTAAAGGCTGGGTTTCTATCAGTTAATAGAGCCTTTGGGGCATAGGATGTAAATAAAGGCTTCAACAAATTCGAGTACACTTCTGATGTAATATTTTTGCTACAAAAAGCCCAGATATATCTGGTACAATGTTCAATTACAATGTTCAAATATTTTTTAGAAGAGTTATAATAATTAAAACCACCTACAGCAACCAGTGATATTAACTCAAAAGGTTCTTTGCAGGGTGGCATTGACTGTAACAAACCGTATTTTTTCAAGTGTGAGATCTTATTAAACTGACAAGTTTCACAGTGCTTAACATAATTACTAATGTCCTTAATAATATCTGACCAATAATAGTATGGGGAAATAATGCTTAACATTTTCTTTACACCTGGGTGACCATATTCTTCATGTACTTTTGAAATTAATTCTTCTCTTAAGGAAAAGGGGACTACAATTTTAATTAAACCCTTTTTACTTACAGTTAAAATATCATTAATTTTCTTAAAATTAGGATTATTTACATTATCAAGCCTTTGATGTTCAATTAATTTTTCTTTTTGAATTAAATGAGTTGGATAGCAATTATGGTGAGAAATTTTATTTCTAGAGAGCATATCTGCCTCATAATTAGTACTTCCTTTTTTATATTTTATCTCATATTCATACATTGATAACTTTAAAGACCATCTAAATAATCTACCTGTCAAATGTTTCACATTTCTCAACCAAATTAGAGCTGCGTGATCTGTATGTATGGTGAAAGGTGTTCCATGAAGATAATGTTGATATTTATCAAGAGCATCTACTATTGCTAAACATTCTAATTCAGTAATTGAATAATTTTTCTCATAAGTTCTTAATTGCCTCGAATGGAAAGATATTGGATGTTGTGTTCCATCCGGGTGCTCTTGTTTAAGGACTGCACCTATAGCCTCACCAGAAACATCTATATACAAATGACATTTTCTTTGTGGGTTGAAAAGACATAAAACTGGTTTGGAAATTAACGCGTTTTTTAACTCTTCGAATGATTTTTGACAGTCTTCAGACCAAACAAACTTAGCATCTTTTTTAAGTAATTTATTTAACGGCAATCTTAACTTTGCGTAATTTTGAATAAAACGATGATAAACATTAATCGAACCTAAAAACCTTTGTAATGACTTGACGTTATGAGGAGGCAGAAGTTTTTTAATTGTTTCTATATTTGCATCATTAGGAGAACATTTACCTTCGGAAATTTCATAACCCAAAAACTTAATACTTGTTTTACAAAAATCACACTTAGAACCTTTTAATTTGATATTTTCTAACCTACAAATTTCGAAAATTTTTCCTAAATGAGCTAAATGCTCTTCAAGAGAATTACTATAAATTATAATATCATCAAAGAAATTTTTAGCAAATTTAATATTATGTTTTTGTAGTATTTGGCGGATAGCTCGCTGAAATATACTTGGGCTGTTCTTCCATCCAAATGGGAGTCTTACCCACTTATATAAGCCAAAATTAGTGGCCATCGCAAATTTTTCAGTGTCACAATCTCTAATTTTTAAATGCCAAAAACCTGAACATAAATCCACTTTAGAATAATATTTTGCATTCGTTAAGTCATCAAGAACATCATCAATTCGAGGAATCGGTTCAGCATCTGCTTTGGTTATTAGATTTAATCGCCTAAAATCTATACAAAGTCTATTTCTTTTTCCCTCATCTTTTCTAGTAACCATCGTTACAGGGGCTGAATAGGGACTATGTGAAGGTTTAATAATATCATTTTCTAACAACTTTTTAATTTGTGTCTCAATCTCTATATTATCTTGAGGAGAGCAACGATATGGACGTAAAGATATTGGCAATTCAGAAGTAAGAATAACCTTCTGAGGCTCTAATCTTATGAGTCCAACATCATATCTATCCTCACTAAAAATATCATTATATTTTTCTCTTAATAAGGATAGTCTCTTATCTACTATTTCCTGTGGTGTATTACAATCCACAGATTCAAGTGATTTAGATTTAGAATATTTACTCGTTGGTGATGAGCAAAGACTATCCTTAACTACACTGAGACAACACTTTGAATGAGTTACAATATTTTTAGAGCATTTTAGTTCATTTTCACCTTGAATAACAATTCTATTATCAAAATCTAATTTAATATTAAATACGTACATGTCAGGTAGTGATAGCAAACAATAATTCAAATTCGTATTAATACTATACATCTTAATTTTATTTGTCAATTTACCGATACAAACATCTATTTCAATTAAATCAAAATCATGAATTGTGCCTTGTGTTTGTTGCAATGGCACTTTATCTTTTTCTTCAATTTTTCTATAGTTAATATTTTTTAATAATTTTGATGGAACAATTGATATTGTTCCTCCAGTATCACAAAGTGCTGGAATTTCAATTTTTGTGCCATCACTTCCCGACATAATCATATCACAAAAATATAAAGAATTTAATTGTCATTGATCATTAATACCATTTTCAACACCATTTCCAACATTTTTGTTACATTTGTTTTGAGAAGACTTATTATAATTTTCACTCTTTTTGTCATATTTGTTTCGGGAAGATTTATCAGAAACAGTTCCGTGGGGAGTTTTTTCAGTTGATCGTTTCATTTCATTACTATTATATTTAGACTGATTACTATACTGATTGAAACCAGCCCTATATGGGTAATTATAATTTCGTCCCATATAATGCTGTTGATCAGTCTGGTATCTGAACTGTCCGGGACCACTCTGATAATTATTTGAAAAATTTCTTTTTACTTGTGGTGCATTATTTGTAGCGCGTCTCTGCAAAGTAGGAGAAAATTGTTTTGATTTCGTACCTGTCTGTTTATTTATACCGATTCTTAAAGATTCAAATTCATCTAGTTTTTCTGCCAAATTTAAAGAACTAACTATTAATAGCTCTGGATTAAGTTTATACCTTTTTAATAATAAGGTTTTTATATGTGAATAATCATGAGCCAATTCACCCGGTTCCCGTGTTAGTTGATTAACAATATCATAGGGTAACATATTCAATAAATAAACAACATATTCGGTTTCGGGAATATTAGCCAATTTGGCCTTAGTTTCGAAATTTTTAAAGTACAAAAATATCTCATCTTTATGGGGGTCAAACGGTTGTGACAATCTCATTAAGGAAATGTTTACATTAGATGAATTTACACTTGAACGTGTTTCCTTATCATTACTTTGAAAAGTTAATTTATAAAGTTCAAGTTCTTGATTTTTAGCTTTTAAAATTTGTAATTCTTGCATTTCTTTCTTTTCTTCTAACATACGATTTACAATTTCTTTGGTTAACCCCTCATTGTAATTCTCATCTGATATTATTTTTTTTCTGATTTCGGAAACTGGTTCGGTATCACTTACTAATATTCCTAACTCATCTGCCAAAACAATTAAATCAGCTTTTACTAGTTTACCTAAATAGGATATATCTTTGTCATTATTTTCTAGACTTAAAACCTTGTCTCTTAAAAGTTGTAATTCTGATTTCTCCCGTTTTTCTTCTAAAATTCTATTAACTATTTCTTTAGTTATAGATTCGTCATAATTTTCTTGCGTTACAATTTTATTTCTTATCTCTGGAACTGTGTTATTTTCATTTACATCTAAATCTAATTCGTTCGCTAAAATTACCAGTTCCGATTTAACTAGTTTCCATAAATATGCCATTTTTCACAACAATAATTATCAATAACTTAAAAATAAGATACTTATATGTGCAATAAGAGAAATGAAAATCAAAATCAATTGAAAATAAAAATCAAAGTATTACATTTTTTAAATACCAATACACTCTATATACTTTTTAAAATTGCTACACACTCCATAATAAAATATAATTTCTATTTATAACTATCTTCAGTATTGTAATAAAACTATTATTTTTAGTTCAACAAAATTATTTTCAAAACTTACAGATCTTCATCTGTTCAACAAAGCGAGTGCACAGTATAAAAAAAAGCACAATAGTCAGTCCCTTTCCTCCTTCACTCTTCAACATTTTTCTCCTGCGAGAGTCAGTCTTTTTCCTAGGGCGCATTTAGAACAGGGGCGTCAAAAATCATCACCTCCGCGAAGACACAGGGCGGAAATAAGGTCATCTCTTCGGCGAACACATAGGACGGTAATAAGGTCATCCCTCCTTCGACGAAGTTCACCCTCGGATCTCCATCGGGCTTCAGGGGGGCAAAAGGAACCTCCGACTTTCCGTCCCAAGCAGAGAAGGGGCCGATAACGGGAGTTCATCAAACTTTTAATGTTGCATCTCTTAATTCCAGTTCATTCATTCAAAGCATAAATTCTTTGCAATAATCTTTAAATTCGCTTGCCATTCCATTGGGTTCCGGGCTGAGAGAATCCTGTCGACTTTGATGTAGTGCTTGTTCTCGTTCTTTCTCGTAAACTCTTTAGCAGTCGCTTTCATTCTTGAATCATTATTTTGTTGATTCCAATTTTCGCAGTCATTTTTTTATTTTTAATATCCTTTATATAAGGATGACAACATAATGCATTTTCTGTGAATTTATTGAATAAAGGATAAGGAAATCTATTTACAAATTATGTACAAACGGAGCAGAGGCTCCGGGACACATCTTTACCATTTCATTTCCAAAATATAAGTGTACCTTCTTTAACGTAACATATGTTCATGTCATGTGATCTATATAACCCAGATGTTAGAGCCGGTGTCTGGAAGATCTTAAGACCAGATGGAGATGAACTAATATCTCAACAGTCTTCATTTTCATGGGAATTTGGTTTCTTTGAGATATTTTATTGCGCGGGTGGATTCATTTTACAAATAAAGATTTCATCGCTATTCAACGGGACTAAATGTATACGCGAAGAGCCAAGTTAAGTATGTGAAAGAGAAATTTAATGTTCTCAGAGACCAGATAAGCTTATTTGCAGATAGATATAATTCTTTTTGAGTTTAGTCTTAAAAGATCCTTTTAATTTTATAAAGCTAGTATTTTAGATACTACAATATCCCCCCTCTCAAAGGTGTTGACCCGGAGGTGATCAGGCTCCACATCACATCTCATTGAGGAAAGATCAAAATCCTTACTTACCATCTTCTATTTAACTATTTAAAATGAATATTAATCTGGATGATTCAGATCACATGATCTGAATTACAAAAACAATCTAGAAATAAAAACAATGTTCAAATATAATGTTAACAAAACATATGAAACTACCTCAATTGCAATGTTTTCATACTAACTCTCAAAATTTTAAAATAGATTATATAAAACATTTATAAAAACACTCAATATTCTACTTCCTAAGATGCTAAAGTAACATCTACTTTAAAAATATAAATATAAAAATGTAGTTGCAACTAAACAATAGGCCTTAAAAATTGCTACGTACGTTTAAGTCCTTGTGACATAAGTCACTTGATTGAGGACTTATTAGCATGCTGATAAAACTTCATCATTATCCTAAATCTCTTTCAAAATCTCTTAAATATTCATCTCACAGAGCTTTGAAATACTCATAAATTTTCCCTCTTCTGTTACACTTTGAAATAGTTATTCAAAATATTCTCTTTAACTAACTCCTTAAAATACTTCAAGAAAAAAAAAACTAACTTTCCTCTTCATTTCTATAAATCTCAAATACACTACTTAATCTCAGTAATCACTATTCTCTCTAGTACATATCTTACAACAACTTTTCTTATTTTCACAAAATAATCAATTTTAGTACTCATTCCACATCCAATATTCATTTTTTAGTACTCATTTCCACAAACAATATTCATTTTTTAGTACTCATTTTCACTAACAACATTCATTTTTTAGGCCTAAAATTTAAAAACTCAATTTCTTAAATATTTTTGGGAATCGTTGCCACTTCTCATTCTTTGTGACTACATGTCACTGTATAAAGTATAAACACCTTCATAAAATACAAACATCAAAATATAAAGTAAAGAAAAATACAATTCCAAACATAATTTCCAGTTATGGAAGATCCTGGCAACCTTAAGTGTGTCATCATCAATTATATGCATTTGTGGTTTAATATTTCCACAAAGACAAAAGAAAAGATAAAGCTTCGTCCACATAACCTGTATCTCAGGTATGGGTAAGCACTACGCGGGTTTTCACTAATTAAGGGTCGGATCTTCCAGAAAAGGGGTAATATTTCTTATCATCATCATCAATATATATGACAGTTCAAACTTAGTCTTAATGTATAACAAAATTCATAATTTTTCCTTCAATAATTCTTCTTATTAATATTATTGATAACAGTTCAGTATCATTTTTAATAAATAACAAAATTCGAATTTTCCTTTTAGCAAAATTACAAAAATATCATAACAGAAATTGACTAAAATTTACATAAAATGTACTCTTAATTTTCACCTTCTGGTGTTAAATGAAATTCTTCAACTGGATAAAAATATCTTAATTTGGAAGAGTGAACGATTTCAGTTTGATTATTATATTTATCTATCTCAAAGTTTACATTAGAAAGTTTCCTTAATATAGTGTAAGGGCCTGAATAAGGAGAAGTTAATTTTCTAGTGTTAGGGTATTTATATTCTTCCATTATTACCAAATCTCCTTCTTTAAAATCTGCATTTTTAAATTTTAAATCGTATCTAAGTTTATTTTTCAAATGACGTTCCTTGGTTTTTTCGAAAGCTATTTCTTTGGCTTTTTCGACTGGGGGGTATAAAGGTTGATCAATAGGGGAATCAAAAGGCAAGGAGCCAAACAATAAATAAGCAGGTGGAAAAGTTGTAACAGCATGAGGAGTATTATTATATTCAGACACAACTTGATCAAGAAATTTAGTCCAAGGAATCTTTTTAGAAAAGTTATTTACTTTACATTTTAATCTAGTAACTATTGATTGTCCTACCCTTTCTGATTTTCCATTGCATTGTGGATGGTGACTAGTTGTGTAATAAATAGGAATTTATTGAAGTTTTTTTTTTTTGTATCAATACTTTTTAAAGAAGGGTTATTTTTCAATAGATGGCACCACTATGATAAAATTTAAATGCTATCAAAATTATATTTTAGGAGAAATTTTTATTGATCCTTTTAAAATTGTATTTTTGGGGTAGATTGTGGATATAAATTGTATTGATATTTAAGGAGCTTTAGATTATCACTTTTATGGCGTGTTAGTGGGTTTGTAGCTGGTTTTTCTTATGGATCTTTTTTTTTGTTCTGACGTCCACTGGATGCGGGATGACTTTTGAGCGAGTAAACAGGTCAGTATGGATGATTCCGCCTTGCTGAGAAAAGTATAAGAGGCGTGAAGAGTGGCTGAAAAAATAGTAAGACGGGAGTGCCTGAAAAAGTAGTACGACGGGAGTGCGGATCGTGCCCGATGGAATGTTGAGTTGAAACATCACCGCTGACAAGATCTATCATGGCTGTTAGAAGTATGTTCTGAGCCGGTATCATCGAGTATGAGTTTAGATTTAGCTGGAATCTCGGAATGAGTTCATCTAGGCGGAAATGCTGAAAGGTTGATATTTGGAAAGAGTCCCTGGATACCGCGACTAAGTAAGCCACATTGATCGGATGAGCTGTTGCCTGGAAAAAAGTTGATCTGAAGCCTCAGAATAAAACGGGATATGATAGACGGAGTGTCGCTAGATTCAAGACGGTTGACAAGAAGTGAGCGTTCCTCGGCAGCAAATCGAGTATTTCTAAAGAACTGAATGGTGGTCGGAAGGTAAAAGTTCTCCTAGTCCACAAGTCTAGCTGCAGGCCCGGTGGGCGTTCCAGAAGGTGATCTGCAAGTTCCTTTGTATTTATAAACTCTAATTTCTTGCCTTTTTAGTAACTTTTTAGAAGAGCATTTTATTCCGTATTTTAAATTATTTCTATCCGATGTTAAGATACCTATTTTAAGATGAGCCTTGGATATTTAATTTTAATTATCTGCTGTAGGAATACAAGGACTTAAAGTTTAAATGTTTTTGTAAATTTAGAATGAGCTAGTATTTTTATTTCGTAAATGTCTCTTTTAGTGTGAATTAATTTAATGTTATGCATATGAAATTTAAAGGTGCTTTTTATCGAAAAGTTTCATCTTGAGAATAACCATTTGGAAATTTAAAAGTGTATAAATTGAAATTTTGAGTGCACATGAAGGCATCTGGAAATGATCGGGATTGTGTTGGTTGTTAATTTATAGTTATAATAAAATTTACTTTTTATTGTTAAAAGTTTCATGTACTTCATTATTCAAGTGTCTATTTTTGAACCTGGGTAACCGTTACCAAAATTCAATTAATAAATCACATCCTTGCCAAAGTTTGAAGGGTAACGGTACAGTTGTCAGCAACTGTTTTACATTATGATTTCTCAAAAATTTCTTAAATCGACTAGAAGTAAAGGCTGGGTTCCTATCAGTTAATAGAGCCTTTGGGGCATAGGATGTAAATAAAGGCTTCAACAAATTCGAGTACACTTCTGATGTAATATTTTTGCTACAAAAAGCCCAGATATATCTGGTACAATGTTCAATTACAATGTTCAAATATTTTTTAGAAGAGTTATAATAATTAAAACCACCTACAGCAACCAGTGATATTAACTCAAAAGGTTCTTTGCAGGGTGGCATTGACTGTAACAAACCGTATTTTTTCAAGTGTGAGATCTTATTAAACTGACAAGTTTCACAGTGCTTAACATAATTACTAATGTCCTTAATAATATCTGACCAATAATAGTATGGGGAAATAATGCTTAACATTTTCTTTACACCTGGGTGACCATATTCTTCATGTACTTTTGAAATTAATTCTTCTCTTAAGGAAAAGGGGACTACAATTTTAATTAAACCCTTTTTACTTACAGTTAAAATATCATTAATTTTCTTAAAATTAGGATTATTTACATTATCAAGCCTTTGATGTTCAATTAATTTTTCTTTTTGAATTAAATGAGTTGGATAGCAATTATGGTGAGAAATTTTATTTCTAGAGAGCATATCTGCCTCATAATTAGTACTTCCTTTTTTATATTTTATCTCATATTCATACATTGATAACTTTAAAGACCATCTAAATAATCTACCTGTCAAATGTTTCACATTTCTCAACCAAATTAGAGCTGCGTGATCTGTATGTATGGTGAAAGGTGTTCCATGAAGATAATGTTGATATTTATCAAGAGCATCTACTATTGCTAAACATTCTAATTCAGTAATTGAATAATTTTTCTCATAAGTTCTTAATTGCCTCGAATGGAAAGATATTGGATGTTGTGTTCCATCCGGGTGCTCTTGTTTAAGGACTGCACCTATAGCCTCACCAGAAACATCTATATACAAATGACATTTTCTTTGTGGGTTGAAAAGACATAAAACTGGTTTGGAAATTAACGCGTTTTTTAACTCTTCGAATGATTTTTGACAGTCTTCAGACCAAACAAACTTAGCATCTTTTTTAAGTAATTTATTTAACGGCAATCTTAACTTTGCGTAATTTTGAATAAAACGATGATAAACATTAATCGAACCTAAAAACCTTTGTAATGACTTGACGTTATGAGGAGGCAGAAGTTTTTTAATTGTTTCTATATTTGCATCATTAGGAGAACATTTACCTTCGGAAATTTCATAACCCAAAAACTTAATACTTGTTTTACAAAAATCACACTTAGAACCTTTTAATTTGATATTTTCTAACCTACAAATTTCGAAAATTTTTCCTAAATGAGCTAAATGCTCTTCAAGAGAATTACTATAAATTATAATATCATCAAAGAAATTTTTAGCAAATTTAATATTATGTTTTTGTAGTATTTGGCGGATAGCTCGCTGAAATATACTTGGGCTGTTCTTCCATCCAAATGGGAGTCTTACCCACTTATATAAGCCAAAATTAGTGGCCATCGCAAATTTTTCAGTGTCACAATCTCTAATTTTTAAATGCCAAAAACCTGAACATAAATCCACTTTAGAATAATATTTTGCATTCGTTAAGTCATCAAGAACATCATCAATTCGAGGAATCGGTTCAGCATCTGCTTTGGTTATTAGATTTAATCGCCTAAAATCTATACAAAGTCTATTTCTTTTTCCCTCATCTTTTCTAGTAACCATCGTTACAGGGGCTGAATAGGGACTATGTGAAGGTTTAATAATATCATTTTCTAACAACTTTTTAATTTGTGTCTCAATCTCTATATTATCTTGAGGAGAGCAACGATATGGACGTAAAGATATTGGCAATTCAGAAGTAAGAATAACCTTCTGAGGCTCTAATCTTATGAGTCCAACATCATATCTATCCTCACTAAAAATATCATTATATTTTTCTCTTAATAAGGATAGTCTCTTATCTACTATTTCCTGTGGTGTATTACAATCCACAGATTCAAGTGATTTAGAATATTTACTCGTTGGTGATGAGCAAAGACTATCCTTAACTACACTGAGACAACACTTTGAATGAGTTACAATATTTTTAGAGCATTTTAGTTCATTTTCACCTTGAATAACAATTCTTTTATCAAAATCTAATTTAATATTAAATACGTACATGTCAGGTAGTGATAGCAAACAATAATTCAAATTCGTATTAATACTATACATCTTAATTTTATTTGTCAATTTACCGATACAAACATCTATTTCAATTAAATCAAAATCATGAATTGTGCCTTGTGTTTGTTGCAATGGCACTTTATCTTTTTCTTCAATTTTTCTATAGTTAATATTTTTTAATAATTTTGATGGAACAATTGATATTGTTCCTCCAGTATCACAAAGTGCTGGAATTTCAATTTTTGTGCCATCACTTCCCGACATAATCATATCACAAAAATATAAAGAATATAATTGTCATTGATCATTAATACCATTTTCAACACCATTTCCAACATTTTTGTTACATTTGTTTTGAGAAGACTTATTATAATTTTCACTCTTTTTGTCATATTTGTTTCGGGAAGATTTATCAGAAACAGTTCCGTGGTGAGTTTTTTCAGTTGATCGTTTCATTTCATTACTATTATATTTAGACTGATTACTATACTGATTGAAACCAGCCCTATATGGGTAATTATAATTTCGTCCCATATAATGCTGTTGATCAGTCTGGTATCTGAACTGTCCGGGACCACTCTGATAATTATTTGAAAAATTTCTTTTTACTTGTGGTGCATTATTTGTAGCGCGTCTCTGCAAAGTAGGAGAAAATTGTTTTGATTTCATACCTGTCTGTTTATTTATACCGATTCTTAAAGATTCAAATTCATCTAGTTTTTCTGCCAAATTTAAAGAACTAACTATTAATAGCTCTGGATTAAGTTTATACCTTTTTAATAATAAGGTTTTTATATGTGAATAATCATGAGCCAATTCACCCGGTTCCCGTGTTAGTTGATTAACAATATCATAGGGTAACATATTCAATAAATAAACAACATATTCGGTTTCGGGAATATTAGCCAATTTGGCCTTAGTTTCGAAATTTTTAAAGTACAAAAATATCTCATCTTTATGGGGGTCAAACGGTTGTGACAATCTCATTAAGGAAATGTTTACATTAGATGAATTTACACTTGAACGTGTTTCCTTATCATTACTATGAAAAGTTAATTTATAAAGTTCAAGTTCTTGATTTTTAGCTTTTAAAATTTGTAATTCTTGCATTTCTTTCTTTTCTTCTAACATACGATTTACAATTTCTTTGGTTAACCCCTCATTGTAATTCTCATCTGATATTATTTTTTTTCTGATTTCGGAAACTGGTTCGGTATCACTTACTAATATTCCTAACTCCTCTGCCAAAACAATTAAATCAGCTTTTACTAGTTTACCTAAATAGGATATATCTTTGTCATTATTTTCTAGACTTAAAACCTTGTCTCTTAAAAGTTGTAATTCTGATTTCTCCCGTTTTTCTTCTAAAATTCTATTAACTATTTCTTTAGTTATAGATTCGTCATAATTTTCTTGCGTTACAATTTTATTTCTTATCTCTGGAACTGTGTTATTTTCATTTACATCTAAATCTAATTCGTTCGCTAAAATTACCAGTTCCGATTTAACTAGTTTCCATAAATATGCCATTTTTCACAACAATAATTATCAATAACTTAAAAATAAGATACTTATATGTGCAATAAGAGAAATGAAAATCAAAATCAATTGAAAATAAAAATCAAAGTATTACATTTTTTAAATACCAATACACTCTATATACTTTTTAAAATTGCTACACACTCCATAATAAAATATAATTTCTATTTATAACTATCTTCAGTATTGTAATAAAACTATTATTTTTAGTTCAACAAAATTATTTTCAAAACTTACAGATCTTCATCTGTTCAACAAAGCGAGTGCACAGTATAAAAAAAAGCACAATAGTCAGTCCCTTTCCTCCTTCACTCTTCAACATTTTTCTCCTGCGAGAGTCAGTCTTTTTCCTAGGGCGCATTTAGAACAGGGGCGTCAAAAATCATCACCTCCGCGAAGACACAGGGCGGAAATAAGGTCATCTCTTCGGCGAACACATAGGACGGTAATAAGGTCATCCCTCCTTCGACGAAGTTCACCCTCGGATCTCCATCGGGCTTCAGGGGGGCAAAAGGAACCTCCGACTTTCCGTCCCAAGCAGAGAAGGGGCCGATAACGGGAGTTCATCAAACTTTTAATGTTGCATCTCTTAATTCCAGTTCATTCATTCAAAGCATAAATTCTTTGCAATAATCTTTAAATTCGCTTGCCATTCCATTGGGTTCCGGGCTGAGAGAATCCTGTCGACTTTGATGTAGTGCTTGTTCTCGTTCTTTCTCGTAAACTCTTTAGCAGTCGCTTTCATTCTTGAATCATTATTTTGTTGATTCCAATTTTCGCAGTCATTTTTTTATTTTTAATATCCTTTATATAAGGATGACAACATAATGCATTTTCTGTGAATTTATTGAATAAAGGATAAGGAAATCTATTTACAAATTATGTACAAACGGAGCAGAGGCTCCGGGACACATCTTTACCATTTCATTTCCAAAATATAAGTGTACCTTCTTTAACGTAACATATGTTCATGTCATGTGATCTATATAACCCAGATGTTAGAGCCGGTGTCTGGAAGATCTTAAGACCAGATGGAGATGAACTAATATCTCAACAGTCTTCATTTTCATGGGAATTTGGTTTCTTTGAGATATTTTATTGCGCGGGTGGATTCATTTTACAAATAAAGATTTCATCGCTATTCAACGGGACTAAATGTATACGCGAAGAGCCAAGTTAAGTATGTGAAAGAGAAATTTAATGTTCTCAGAGACCAGATAAGCTTATTTGCAGATAGATATAATTCTTTTTGAGTTTAGTCTTAAAAGATCCTTTTAATTTTATAAAGCTAGTATTTTAGATACTACAATATCCCCCCTCTCAAAGGTGTTGACCCGGAGGTGATCAGGCTCCACATCACATCTCATTGAGGAAAGATCAAAATCCTTACTTACCATCTTCTATTTAACTATTTAAAATGAATATTAATCTGGATGATTCAGATCACATGATCTGAATTACAAAAACAATCTAGAAATAAAAACAATGTTCAAATATAATGTTAACAAAACATATGAAACTACCTCAATTGCAATGTTTTCATACTAACTCTCAAAATTTTAAAATAGATTATATAAAACATTTATAAAAACACTCAATATTCTACTTCCTAAGATGCTAAAGTAACATCTACTTTAAAAATATAAATATAAAAATGTAGTTGCAACTAAACAATAGGCCTTAAAAATTGCTACGTACGTTTAAGTCCTTGTGACATAAGTCACTTGATTGAGGACTTATTAGCATGCTGATAAAACTTCATCATTATCCTAAATCTCTTTCAAAATCTCTTAAATATTCATCTCACAGAGCTTTGAAATACTCATAAATTTTCCCTCTTCTGTTACACTTTGAAATAGTTATTCAAAATATTCTCTTTAACTAACTCCTTAAAATACTTCAAGAAAAAAAAAACTAACTTTCCTCTTCATTTCTATAAATCTCAAATACACTACTTAATCTCAGTAATCACTATTCTCTCTAGTACATATCTTACAACAACTTTTCTTATTTTCACAAAATAATCAATTTTAGTACTCATTCCACATCCAATATTCATTTTTTAGTACTCATTTCCACAAACAATATTCATTTTTTAGTACTCATTTTCACTAACAACATTCATTTTTTAGGCCTAAAATTTAAAAACTCAATTTCTTAAATATTTTTGGGAATCGTTGCCACTTCTCATTCTTTGTGACTACATGTCACTGTATAAAGTATAAACACCTTCATAAAATACAAACATCAAAATATAAAGTAAAGAAAAATACAATTCCAAACATAATTTCCAGTTATGGAAGATCCTGGCAACCTTAAGTGTGTCATCATCAATTATATGCATTTGTGGTTTAATATTTCCACAAAGACAAAAGAAAAGATAAAGCTTCGTCCACATAACCTGTATCTCAGGTATGGGTAAGCACTACGCGGGTTTTCACTAATTAAGGGTCGGATCTTCCAGAAAAGGGGTAATATTTCTTATCATCATCATCAATATATATGACAGTTCAAACTTAGTCTTAATGTATAACAAAATTCATAATTTTTCCTTCAATAATTCTTCTTATTAATATTATTGATAACAGTTCAGTATCATTTTTAATAAATAACAAAATTCGAATTTTCCTTTTAGCAAAATTACAAAAATATCATAACAGAAATTGACTAAAATTTACATAAAATGTACTCTTAATTTTCACCTTCTGGTGTTAAATGAAATTCTTCAACTGGATAAAAATATCTTAATTTGGAAGAGTGAACGATTTCAGTTTGATTATTATATTTATCTATCTCAAAGTTTACATTAGAAAGTTTCCTTAATATAGTGTAAGGGCCTGAATAAGGAGAAGTTAATTTTCTAGTGTTAGGGTATTTATATTCTTCCATTATTACCAAATCTCCTTCTTTAAAATCTGCATTTTTAAATTTTAAATCGTATCTAAGTTTATTTTTCAAATGACGTTCCTTGGTTTTTTCGAAAGCTATTTCTTTGGCTTTTTCGACTGGGGGGTATAAAGGTTGATCAATAGGGGAATCAAAAGGCAAGGAGCCAAACAATAAATAAGCAGGTGGAAAAGTTGTAACAGCATGAGGAGTATTATTATATTCAGACACAACTTGATCAAGAAATTTAGTCCAAGGAATCTTTTTAGAAAAGTTATTTACTTTACATTTTAATCTAGTAACTATTGATTGTCCTACCCTTTCTGATTTTCCATTGCATTGTGGATGGTGACTAGTTGTGTAATAAATAGGAATTTATTGAAGTTTTTTTTTTTTGTATCAATACTTTTTAAAGAAGGGTTATTTTTCAATAGATGGCACCACTATGATAAAATTTAAATGCTATCAAAATTATATTTTAGGAGAAATTTTTATTGATCCTTTTAAAATTGTATTTTTGGGGTAGATTGTGGATATAAATTGTATTGATATTTAAGGAGCTTTAGATTATCACTTTTATGGCGTGTTAGTGGGTTTGTAGCTGGTTTTTCTTATGGATCTTTTTTTTTGTTCTGACGTCCACTGGATGCGGGATGACTTTTGAGCGAGTAAACAGGTCAGTATGGATGATTCCGCCTTGCTGAGAAAAGTATAAGAGGCGTGAAGAGTGGCTGAAAAAATAGTAAGACGGGAGTGCCTGAAAAAGTAGTACGACGGGAGTGCGGATCGTGCCCGATGGAATGTTGAGTTGAAACATCACCGCTGACAAGATCTATCATGGCTGTTAGAAGTATGTTCTGAGCCGGTATCATCGAGTATGAGTTTAGATTTAGCTGGAATCTCGGAATGAGTTCATCTAGGCGGAAATGCTGAAAGGTTGATATTTGGAAAGAGTCCCTGGATACCGCGACTAAGTAAGCCACATTGATCGGATGAGCTGTTGCCTGGAAAAAAGTTGATCTGAAGCCTCAGAATAAAACGGGATATGATAGACGGAGTGTCGCTAGATTCAAGACGGTTGACAAGAAGTGAGCGTTCCTCGGCAGCAAATCGAGTATTTCTAAAGAACTGAATGGTGGTCGGAAGGTAAAAGTTCTCCTAGTCCACAAGTCTAGCTGCAGGCCCGGTGGGCGTTCCAGAAGGTGATCTGCAAGTTCCTTTGTAT
Organism: Parasteatoda tepidariorum; assembly: GCF_982258835.1. Classification (NCBI taxonomy): domain Eukaryota; kingdom Metazoa; phylum Arthropoda; class Arachnida; order Araneae; family Theridiidae; genus Parasteatoda; species Parasteatoda tepidariorum. Next base: position 97,875,397 of record NC_141763.1, read on the forward strand.
TTATAAACTCTAATTTCTTGCCTTTTTAGTAACTTTTTAGAAGAGCATTTTATTCCGTATTTTAAATTATTTCTATCCGATGTTAAGATACCTATTTTAAGATGAGCCTTGGATATTTAATTTTAATTATCTGCTGTAGGAATACAAGGACTTAAAGTTTAAATGTTTTTGTAAATTTAGAATGAGCTAGTATTTTTATTTCGTAAATGTCTCTTTTAGTGTGAATTAATTTAATGTTATGCATATGAAATTTAAAGGTGCTTTTTATCGAAAAGTTTCATCTTGAGAATAACCATTTGGAAATTTAAAAGTGTATAAATTGAAATTTTGAGTGCACATGAAGGCATCTGGAAATGATCGGGATTGTGTTGGTTGTTAATTTATAGTTATAATAAAATTTACTTTTTATTGTTAAAAGTTTCATGTACTTCATTATTCAAGTGTCTATTTTTGAACCTGGGTAACCGTTACCAAAATTCAATTAATAAATCACATCCTTGCCAAAGTTTGAAGGGTAACGGTACAGTTGTCAGCAACTGTTTTACATTATGATTTCTCAAAAATTTCTTAAATCGACTAGAAGTAAAGGCTGGGTTCCTATCAGTTAATAGAGCCTTTGGGGCATAGGATGTAAATAAAGGCTTCAACAAATTCGAGTACACTTCTGATGTAATATTTTTGCTACAAAAAGCCCAGATATATCTGGTACAATGTTCAATTACAATGTTCAAATATTTTTTAGAAGAGTTATAATAATTAAAACCACCTACAGCAACCAGTGATATTAACTCAAAAGGTTCTTTGCAGGGTGGCATTGACTGTAACAAACCGTATTTTTTCAAGTGTGAGATCTTATTAAACTGACAAGTTTCACAGTGCTTAACATAATTACTAATGTCCTTAATAATATCTGACCAATAATAGTATGGGGAAATAATGCTTAACATTTTCTTTACACCTGGGTGACCATATTCTTCATGTACTTTTGAAATTAATTCTTCTCTTAAGGAAAAGGGGACTACAATTTTAATTAAACCCTTTTTACTTACAGTTAAAATATCATTAATTTTCTTAAAATTAGGATTATTTACATTATCAAGCCTTTGATGTTCAATTAATTTTTCTTTTTGAATTAAATGAGTTGGATAGCAATTATGGTGAGAAATTTTATTTCTAGAGAGCATATCTGCCTCATAATTAGTACTTCCTTTTTTATATTTTATCTCATATTCATACATTGATAACTTTAAAGACCATCTAAATAATCTACCTGTCAAATGTTTCACATTTCTCAACCAAATTAGAGCTGCGTGATCTGTATGTATGGTGAAAGGTGTTCCATGAAGATAATGTTGATATTTATCAAGAGCATCTACTATTGCTAAACATTCTAATTCAGTAATTGAATAATTTTTCTCATAAGTTCTTAATTGCCTCGAATGGAAAGATATTGGATGTTGTGTTCCATCCGGGTGCTCTTGTTTAAGGACTGCACCTATAGCCTCACCAGAAACATCTATATACAAATGACATTTTCTTTGTGGGTTGAAAAGACATAAAACTGGTTTGGAAATTAACGCGTTTTTTAACTCTTCGAATGATTTTTGACAGTCTTCAGACCAAACAAACTTAGCATCTTTTTTAAGTAATTTATTTAACGGCAATCTTAACTTTGCGTAATTTTGAATAAAACGATGATAAACATTAATCGAACCTAAAAACCTTTGTAATGACTTGACGTTATGAGGAGGCAGAAGTTTTTTAATTGTTTCTATATTTGCATCATTAGGAGAACATTTACCTTCGGAAATTTCATAACCCAAAAACTTAATACTTGTTTTACAAAAATCACACTTAGAACCTTTTAATTTGATATTTTCTAACCTACAAATTTCGAAAATTTTTCCTAAATGAGCTAAATGCTCTTCAAGAGAATTACTATAAATTATAATATCATCAAAGAAATTTTTAGCAAATTTAATATTATGTTTTTGTAGTATTTGGCGGATAGCTCGCTGAAATATACTTGGGCTGTTCTTCCATCCAAATGGGAGTCTTACCCACTTATATAAGCCAAAATTAGTGGCCATCGCAAATTTTTCAGTGTCACAATCTCTAATTTTTAAATGCCAAAAACCTGAACATAAATCCACTTTAGAATAATATTTTGCATTCGTTAAGTCATCAAGAACATCATCAATTCGAGGAATCGGTTCAGCATCTGCTTTGGTTATTAGATTTAATCGCCTAAAATCTATACAAAGTCTATTTCTTTTTCCCTCATCTTTTCTAGTAACCATCGTTACAGGGGCTGAATAGGGACTATGTGAAGGTTTAATAATATCATTTTCTAACAACTTTTTAATTTGTGTCTCAATCTCTATATTATCTTGAGGAGAGCAACGATATGGACGTAAAGATATTGGCAATTCAGAAGTAAGAATAACCTTCTGAGGCTCTAATCTTATGAGTCCAACATCATATCTATCCTCACTAAAAATATCATTATATTTTTCTCTTAATAAGGATAGTCTCTTATCTACTATTTCCTGTGGTGTATTACAATCCACAGATTCAAGTGATTTAGAATATTTACTCGTTGGTGATGAGCAAAGACTATCCTTAACTACACTGAGACAACACTTTGAATGAGTTACAATATTTTTAGAGCATTTTAGTTCATTTTCACCTTGAATAACAATTCTTTTATCAAAATCTAATTTAATATTAAATACGTACATGTCAGGTAGTGATAGCAAACAATAATTCAAATTCGTATTAATACTATACATCTTAATTTTATTTGTCAATTTACCGATACAAACATCTATTTCAATTAAATCAAAATCATGAATTGTGCCTTGTGTTTGTTGCAATGGCACTTTATCTTTTTCTTCAATTTTTCTATAGTTAATATTTTTTAATAATTTTGATGGAACAATTGATATTGTTCCTCCAGTATCACAAAGTGCTGGAATTTCAATTTTTGTGCCATCACTTCCCGACATAATCATATCACAAAAATATAAAGAATATAATTGTCATTGATCATTAATACCATTTTCAACACCATTTCCAACATTTTTGTTACATTTGTTTTGAGAAGACTTATTATAATTTTCACTCTTTTTGTCATATTTGTTTCGGGAAGATTTATCAGAAACAGTTCCGTGGTGAGTTTTTTCAGTTGATCGTTTCATTTCATTACTATTATATTTAGACTGATTACTATACTGATTGAAACCAGCCCTATATGGGTAATTATAATTTCGTCCCATATAATGCTGTTGATCAGTCTGGTATCTGAACTGTCCGGGACCACTCTGATAATTATTTGAAAAATTTCTTTTTACTTGTGGTGCATTATTTGTAGCGCGTCTCTGCAAAGTAGGAGAAAATTGTTTTGATTTCATACCTGTCTGTTTATTTATACCGATTCTTAAAGATTCAAATTCATCTAGTTTTTCTGCCAAATTTAAAGAACTAACTATTAATAGCTCTGGATTAAGTTTATACCTTTTTAATAATAAGGTTTTTATATGTGAATAATCATGAGCCAATTCACCCGGTTCCCGTGTTAGTTGATTAACAATATCATAGGGTAACATATTCAATAAATAAACAACATATTCGGTTTCGGGAATATTAGCCAATTTGGCCTTAGTTTCGAAATTTTTAAAGTACAAAAATATCTCATCTTTATGGGGGTCAAACGGTTGTGACAATCTCATTAAGGAAATGTTTACATTAGATGAATTTACACTTGAACGTGTTTCCTTATCATTACTATGAAAAGTTAATTTATAAAGTTCAAGTTCTTGATTTTTAGCTTTTAAAATTTGTAATTCTTGCATTTCTTTCTTTTCTTCTAACATACGATTTACAATTTCTTTGGTTAACCCCTCATTGTAATTCTCATCTGATATTATTTTTTTTCTGATTTCGGAAACTGGTTCGGTATCACTTACTAATATTCCTAACTCCTCTGCCAAAACAATTAAATCAGCTTTTACTAGTTTACCTAAATAGGATATATCTTTGTCATTATTTTCTAGACTTAAAACCTTGTCTCTTAAAAGTTGTAATTCTGATTTCTCCCGTTTTTCTTCTAAAATTCTATTAACTATTTCTTTAGTTATAGATTCGTCATAATTTTCTTGCGTTACAATTTTATTTCTTATCTCTGGAACTGTGTTATTTTCATTTACATCTAAATCTAATTCGTTCGCTAAAATTACCAGTTCCGATTTAACTAGTTTCCATAAATATGCCATTTTTCACAACAATAATTATCAATAACTTAAAAATAAGATACTTATATGTGCAATAAGAGAAATGAAAATCAAAATCAATTGAAAATAAAAATCAAAGTATTACATTTTTTAAATACCAATACACTCTATATACTTTTTAAAATTGCTACACACTCCATAATAAAATATAATTTCTATTTATAACTATCTTCAGTATTGTAATAAAACTATTATTTTTAGTTCAACAAAATTATTTTCAAAACTTACAGATCTTCATCTGTTCAACAAAGCGAGTGCACAGTATAAAAAAAAGCACAATAGTCAGTCCCTTTCCTCCTTCACTCTTCAACATTTTTCTCCTGCGAGAGTCAGTCTTTTTCCTAGGGCGCATTTAGAACAGGGGCGTCAAAAATCATCACCTCCGCGAAGACACAGGGCGGAAATAAGGTCATCTCTTCGGCGAACACATAGGACGGTAATAAGGTCATCCCTCCTTCGACGAAGTTCACCCTCGGATCTCCATCGGGCTTCAGGGGGGCAAAAGGAACCTCCGACTTTCCGTCCCAAGCAGAGAAGGGGCCGATAACGGGAGTTCATCAAACTTTTAATGTTGCATCTCTTAATTCCAGTTCATTCATTCAAAGCATAAATTCTTTGCAATAATCTTTAAATTCGCTTGCCATTCCATTGGGTTCCGGGCTGAGAGAATCCTGTCGACTTTGATGTAGTGCTTGTTCTCGTTCTTTCTCGTAAACTCTTTAGCAGTCGCTTTCATTCTTGAATCATTATTTTGTTGATTCCAATTTTCGCAGTCATTTTTTTATTTTTAATATCCTTTATATAAGGATGACAACATAATGCATTTTCTGTGAATTTATTGAATAAAGGATAAGGAAATCTATTTACAAATTATGTACAAACGGAGCAGAGGCTCCGGGACACATCTTTACCATTTCATTTCCAAAATATAAGTGTACCTTCTTTAACGTAACATATGTTCATGTCATGTGATCTATATAACCCAGATGTTAGAGCCGGTGTCTGGAAGATCTTAAGACCAGATGGAGATGAACTAATATCTCAACAGTCTTCATTTTCATGGGAATTTGGTTTCTTTGAGATATTTTATTGCGCGGGTGGATTCATTTTACAAATAAAGATTTCATCGCTATTCAACGGGACTAAATGTATACGCGAAGAGCCAAGTTAAGTATGTGAAAGAGAAATTTAATGTTCTCAGAGACCAGATAAGCTTATTTGCAGATAGATATAATTCTTTTTGAGTTTAGTCTTAAAAGATCCTTTTAATTTTATAAAGCTAGTATTTTAGATACTACATAATATATATATATATATATATATATATATATATATATATATATATATATATATATATATATATATATATTGCGCATAAGCTTCAAGTAAATGGAGCTCATAAAATAAGTTCGAAGTGTAGATAAAACAAGGGGAAAATTTCAGAACGATGAAAAAAGAGGAAAAAAGGAAAATAATAATAAAAATAATAATAACAAAAAACCGGGGGGGGAAAAATCCGAAAAAAGGGACAAATTTTTTTTCAAGAATCCGGAAAATAAAAGATATAATCTCTTCATCAGCTCACACGATTATATCAGCAAAAAGAGTGCTTTCTAATATTGTATCAATATAGCTAAAGCAAGATATATCAATACAATAGTGTGAAGAGTAACTCAAAGTAATAAAGATTAACAACTGGAAAAAAGTCGCCATGGATAGGAGACGTTGGAGGCTACGCGTGGTTGAGGCAGCCAAGGCCTGTAAGGGGCTGTCGTGCTGAAGAAGAAGAAGAAGAAAAAGTGTGAAGAACACTAAAAAAATTTTACAAAAAAATTACAACAAATAAAATAGAACACAATAAGTAAAAATAACATAACACAAAATAAAAATAACACGTAAAAACAGAAAATGAAAGAAAAAGAAAAAACAGAATGAAACATATTCTGTAAAGCGAGTAGCGAATTCAAATGAACTTACATGAACGGGAAATTTTTTAAGAATGGTTTAAAATATTTTCGTAACAAGATTGCCAGACTGCAAAAAATGAAAACAAAAGAGCAAATTGACATAAAAGTGTAAATAGACGAGTTTTGTATTAAAGTGCGTTCTTACTGTATTACTGAAGTGCGTTTGATTTGTTAGTTACCAAGGAGCCCGAAAATGGATGTGCGCAAGGTAATATTATACTGGATAATTTAAAGAAGTTGACAGTAAATAATTTTAGAAAATAAATATTTATTTAAGAAAAAAATATGAAAGAGAAAAGAGAGAGAAAGTCGAATTGCATGTTTTGCACATAATTTTAGCCACGGATTTACCCGAAATGGATTTGCACATGGAAAAATTATGCAAATTAACAAAGAAATTTTTAGCTAATAATTTTAGCCACAGATTTGCCCGAAATGGATTTGCACATGGAAAAATTATACAAATTAACAAAGAAATTTTTAGCAAATAATTTTAGCCACGGATTTGCCCAAAATGGATTTGCACATGGAAAAATTATATAAATTAACAAAGAAAATTTTTAGTAAATATATCTACAATAATATCCGATTAACTCAATGATTTTATACAGAATTTAATTACTTTAGTTGGGTATCCATTGCTTTTTTATCAAATTTTGAAAGAGTTTATCTATTTGTTTTTTGGCTAAATAAATATTACTACATATTCTTTTAATTCTATTCATTTCATTAAAAGTGGTATTTAAATAGATGCTTCTGGAAACGTTAGAATTCCAATAATTAGTTTATTTATATTAAAATTAAAATCATTTCCTTTATCGTATAAATCAACAAAGCAGATATTTTCTTCTTTTATAATACCCAAATCCAAAAAGTTGAAATTAATATTATCAGTATGATTACGAAGCAAGATTAATTCCTCGGGGTAAATATTATTTAATAAAATAGATCTCTTGATATCTCTTGATAAATAGATCATAATCTTGAAAATTAAAGACAATTAAATCATTAATAAGTCTAAAAACAAATTTAATACTAAGAGTATAATTTTTTTCATAATAATGCAAAAATAAGTAAGTTAAGAGAGATGAATAATTAGATGCTTGTGATATTTCATCAATTTGAAGAAATACATCTTTTCCAGTGTAAAGATAATTATTAAAAAGACAAAAATTAAATAGAATTTCCCAATAATCCAAATCGCAATAAAGGATATTTTTAAAATCATAGTAATAATTCAAAAGGACATATTTTAGTTTGGAAAAGGAAATGCTATTGGATCCTGGAAAATGCTATCCTGGAAATCAAAAGTCACAATAGAATTAATTTAATAATAATAATATTTATAATAATATTATAATGCTATTATAATAAAATAATAATTATATTTATTACTTAGTATTGTTTTTGTTTTTTTTAAATAATCGATAAATTCTAAGGTATACAATTTTATACATCGTTTTAAAGTATCTAATTTTACATGGCGAATTTTTAAAAAATCGTACATTTAAAATTTGATTGCAAAAAAAGGTATGTTAATTCAGAGAAAGTATGTTTTAGTGTCTGATTTCGTAACTTAAAACATCGTCTGCTCCAATTAATTAACATATTTCCGGTCACCCCCTTGAATCATTAAGATTAAGTTTTAGAACGTGAAGATCCGTTTATTAGATCAGAAATTACTCTGGCTGGCTCATTTTTCGGGGGGGTGGGGGGACTATAAAATAATAAAAACAAAGAGAGAACAAAGTGACTCACCAGTATATAATGAATGGTAGAGTGACCCCGAGTAGAAATGAACTGGTCCAAATAATATAGACATCCTTTGGTACATCTTTTGTCCACTGCATTATTACAGAAACTTTCAGCCAACCATGGGAGATGGAAAGCATATCTCTGAGAGGTTTTATATCTACACGCGTTTCATGTCGTTTATCACTTAAAAAAACAGTTTTTAGACAAAAGAAGAAATACTCTTTGCGATAAGCGTTTCTCTATGCTTAAACAAATTTCGTCAATTATTTACTGATATAAAAAGAGAAAATGAATGTCTCTAGGTATTCTTGAAGATTTAAAAATATTATTTGCTTTAAAAATATGAACATGTTTACCCTGATTCGCAGCACTCGGCCACTGCGGTGTTTATTGCTTGGCTTTATTCACATTTATTTATTATTATTTATTCATTCATTTATTTCTTATGTTTATTTTTCACTTGTTTACTTACTTATTTGTTTGTTAGTTTTCCAATCTCGGCTACTGCAGTTTTTGTAGTTTTTTTTTCCTTTCCTTTATTTTCTTCTTCTTTCGTTGGCAATCTATCGTTTCCTATTCCATATCACTTTTATTTCCTTATTCACGTCCGGTGTGTCTTGAAAATGGGCGTCTATTTTTGAGCGCACAAAAGTTGTCGACATTTTCATATTCTTAAAGCAAATTAATTTTTTAAATCATCAAGTATAACTTTCCGCTTCAGTATCTTGGGATTATTTAATTGAGTGTAAGTATTGTTTATGTTAAAAAAACTGCACCACCAAAAAAAGTCTTTTGCACTTGTAGTAAAACTTCATGAATTACTTCTACTAAATCTCAAAATGGTAAGAGGCGTTTAAACGACTTGGGTAAGGTGTCTAACATGCGTTAGCTCCTTAATATGCAATATGCCTATTATATATTTGATTTAAAAACTGCGTTGAGCAGCTGACTCGTTTTTTGATTTACGACTAACCGTAGCCTTGTCAGGTTGAACCTAATCCAGAAGTTTGACCAATGTTTGATCCAGGAACTTCTGGATCAAACATTGGGACAAACTAGCCTTCGTGGGAGGTGTTTTTGATGAATCTAACTCGAATTTGCGTTTCACGAACTCCTAAATACGGGTAGATCGACGGCAGAGGGAATTACAATTCATGATCCGTCTACCCATGTTGCGTCAGATGGATCACAACGGATCAATATTTAGCTGTGTTCGGTGCAAGCCGGAATCAAAATTCGTATCCCAACCAGTCATCGGTGGTTGATACAAATTCCGCAACCAGCAGCTTCTTTCCCCTGAGCCACCACGATTCGCCTATTGCAGCCGAAAAAGATGGAGTCAATCCAAAGCTCACGTGAAGGTTTTATAATGAATACAGTGAAAAATCAATAGCCTTCTTTTCCTGCAAAAAGATTGAAAAATGACAGTTGCTGCAGTAATGCATTCATTATTGATCCACCATTAAAAAGAATAACTTCATAAAAATATAATCGGAGTTACGGTAGCTCAGACGATAGAGCACTAACCACCCAATAGGTTAAAACCCCAGTGATGGCTGGACAATATGAATTCTAATATCGACTTGCAGCGACCACAGCGCTGACGTAAAATATTCTTAGTGGTAGACGGATCATATATTAGATGCCATCTGGCTAACAGTGGGAAGCTTTCGTGGTTTTCCTCTTTGGCAAAGGGTTTAGAGCACTAAACACCCAGCAAGGCGATCAAAGTTCAACTCCCAGTAATGGCTGGACCATATGAATTCTAATCTCGAGACTCGCAGCGACCACAGCGCTGACGTAAAATATTCTTAGTGGTAAACGGATCATGGGTTAGAGTTCCTATTGAGCTAACCGTGGGAGAATTTTCTCTCCATGTGACTCATACGTGGGTTAGTTCCGAAAAAAGTCTTTCACGAAGGATAGTTTGTTCGGTTGATTGATCCATTAGTTCCCTCGTCTTCTAGGTTGGGTTTAACATGACGAGGCTATTAAATTGGATAAAGATGGTCGTAAACTAACACATGTGTTGTCTGTTCAACGCAGGTTATAAAATAAAATTTGATTGCAATCGGAAAGCCTTTCGAGGCGAAAGAAAATTTTTCTCATATCAAATCGTTTTTATATTTGATAATAGTTTGTTTGTTTTTAGGTCAACTACTCCATTTTATCATAAGTCGGATAAGTTATCTCTTCTTTCTTTTTTTACCCTCCCCACAATTAAATGAAGCCGTGTTAATCGCCAACGAAAAAAACACGGAAACAAGAGAAAGGAAAAAGCATCCCCTTGACCTTCGCGTCTTATTTCTCTTCATGTGGGCAATTGCGATGATAAGTTGGGATTAAATAATACCCTGTAGCTTATAAAGAACGACAAAGGGTATCATGTTTCTGTTTCTGATAGGAATATTCTTCTGTTATTTTCTCTATCTAATATGGTAAGCTTTTATTTATTGAAGTAAATAATTAGTTTATGCATTTTCATTTATTTTTAAAATCTTGAAGAAAAAAAATTAATAGTAAACCTGATTATAAAATATTGATTATATTGAGCAAGGGATTTGGTTCTTTAAATCAGTGGTTTCAAAATGGTACTACATGGAACCCTAGAGTTCTGTGGAAAAGTTTAGGTGGTTCCGAGAATTAGGACTTTTTGTAAACAGTTTTTTTAAAACATTTTTGAAACCAACCTCATTTAGATCCAATCAATAATCCATTAATATTTTGAGAATGGCAAGTTTTTTTTTTTAAAAAAAGTATGATTTCTCTAATAACAATGTATGGAATAAGTTATAAAAAAGACCGTCTCTACAAAATATACTATTTTCCCTCGAGCTTTTAAACTCAAAACTAAGTAACTAATTTTATTAATAAAGAAATATACTTACCTAATTATAATTTTTAGTTTGTTAGTTTTAGTTTGAATTTCAACGAAAATCACATTTTGACTTGTTTCATTGATTGTGAGATTACGTATGTACACTAAAAACAAATTCGTAGATGGACTGTATTCAGTTCCAAGACTGACTGCGAATTCAACTGTCGGACATAAAGCATAATTTAAGAATATAGATTACAAGAGTATGAAGAATTTCATTCCTCTTAATTTATTTTCTAACCGGTGTTAAACAGCCGACTATCAATGTTCAACTGCGTAGCCTTGTAATTTTGTGCCCGACACAGAAGGCAACACTTGGATCAAGCTTTGAGATAAACGAATTTTCGTGGAGGACAACCCGCATATGCGTTATACTAAGAAGAAAGCCACGAAAGCCACGACGACAAGGGGACTCTAACCAGTGATCAATCTACCACTGAAGATATTTTACGTCAGTATTGTGGTCGGTGTGAGCTGGGAGCAGAATTCGTATCAAAAAGCCAATGCTGGGATTCGAAACAGAGTTTCCTCATTAGAAGGTGAACGCTTTATCCCCTGAGCAGCCACGGCTCTCATTCCTCTTATTTTATTTTATAACCGTCGTTAAATAGCCGACCCAATTTTGAGTTTACGGCTGTCATTGTTCAACTCAAGGGCCTTGTAATTTTGAACCCAATCCAGAAGACAAGGAAACTCCTGGATGAAGTATTGGGAAAAATTTGCCTTCGTGGAGGACTTTTTGATGGAACTAACGCGCATTAGCGTTACATGGAGAGGAAGACCACGAGAACCCCCCACGGCTAGCCTAACGGCAAGGGGACTTTTACCCATGATCCATTGAGAATATTTCACGTCAGCACTGCTGTCGGTGCAAGCCGGATGCGGATTCGTATCGACCAGTCATCGGTGGGATTCGAACCCGGTTCACCTCATTGGAAAGAGAACGCTTCATCCCCTGAGTCACCACGACTCAACTATGTCATTTATAACTTCTAGATTCATCAGAAGAAGAGCCGCCTTTGATATCCTTTCATTTATAACATGTAAGAATAATTGAAGGCGTTAATGGTTCCGTCAAAATGGCAATTTCATTTGGCAAAATGAAAATCTTCCCCTTCCAAAATATTCGCAATGCCTCTGTTCGACGGATTAGGATTCTTGACTTTAAAAGTATGGAAATATATATATATATATATATATATATATATATATATATATATATATAAAACATGTTATATATATATATAACTCATGTTGTTTTATATATATATATATATATATATATATATATAAAACAACTCCTATAAAACAACTCCTACTTTATTACTAATTAATTATTCAAATCGAAATACTTTCTCACACTTTTAAAAGCTACATCCTGTTTCTAAATCTATTTTTGGCCCAACTATGCATAAATTTAAATAAAGATCTTTTTTCCCTTTTAAGCCGTGGGAATCACTCGAGCAAGTTCATTAACCAATAGTAATTTCTGAGATTTCCCTCTTTTCCCTAAATAGAGACATTTTAGGATTTTTTGCAAGATTTTCCCTACCAGAAAGACTGTTTGCTGATGGAGTAAACATCACTTCTTCGCTCCCACTCAACTAAGAATGATCAAATAAAAGTTACTCTGATTTAATTAAAATCCTGTGTCTGTTTTCCTGCTCGGTCCGACTGCATCATTTTACATATATATATATATATATATATATATATATATATATATATATATATATATATATATATATATATATATATATATATATATATATATATATATATATATTGTAGAAAACATTTATTATTCATTCAATATTTCAGGCATTCTTCTCAAAAGCAATTATATTGGAAAAAGAAAGGTGTACCTTATGCCAAAACCATTCCTTTAATTGGCTCTGTACTAGAGAGCTATGGAAAAGTAAGCTTTTCATCATTTTATTTCGAATTAACTAGTATTTTATTACCTAACTACAAGGCGTATGAGAACCACCCCACAGTTCCTGGTTGGCCCACTCACAGATAGATTGTGTTTTCAAGTGAGCGTTCAAATTGTTAAAACGATCCTGTGAAGTGCGTTCATCAATGCTTCACGATACTGTGACATATTGGTGGAAACAATGCAATTCAAAACAGTCAAACGTGTTGTGTTGCCTCTCCATACTATTGGTTGTCACTCAAAGCTATATTCAACCGTTTGGTGGGAAGCAATTCACCACCCGCCTTGCACCCCCAACCTTGCCCACTCCTACCACTTTTACCTACCTCGCCATTCACACTACCACTTTTTCCTGAAATGTGATCTTGGGAGGAGGGCAGTCCAAAGTTTCAACTCCAAAATTTTAATTTCAATTTTTGCGTATTTCGCTATATCTCGAGAACTTTTTTAGCGAATTGAAACATTTTTACACACAATTATAAAATTTGTTTATTTAAGGATAATTCCATGCAAAATTACTATTAGTAAATATTTATTATATTTTATTATACAATGTACGAAAAAAAATTTATTGTAAGGTATACATTTTTTTACATAAATTTAAAAAATGTAATTTTACATGTAAAAATATCAAATTTGTGCAAAGTCGGTCGAACCATTCCTGAGAAATCGAATTTCAAACATTCGACTTTTTTAAAACTCGGATCATTAAAAGATCCCATCGGATAAAAAGTTATTCAGAATGGTCTGTTTATTTGTTTTTATTTGCGCACTTAATACAGTGTCATTTTTAATATTTTATTGATGATGTTTATGATACAATTGAAAAAAATCTTATTCATTTTATATTTCAGACTTTACAAGAAGTTGATAGAAACAGACATTTTACTCTGGGTCCCATTTACGGGTACTTTTTTTCATGATTACTTTTTCAAAATGTTCATTTATAAAACGTCTGACTATGATCATAATAATATAAGAGTGTTCTTTATTCGAACCGGGTATATTACATTATAATATGTTTCATAATTAAACACCCACAAATACAATAGATTGTATATGGACACTTGTTTTGTTTTACTGTGAATGACCGAGAGCATGAAAACCGGTGAATGACAACAATTGCCTTTCAATGGACGGTAATAAAATAACTCTGCTTTGTGTATTTCAGAAGAAGCCTCTCCACATGAACCGGTTTTTGTTTATATTCAGAGGAGGTAAATATTTACGTTTCGATTAACAGTATAGTTCGTCTGAAATAAGAACTCCCCTAGACATGTAGTTTGGATCTGTGGCGGTGACTGTGGTAATGAGGTATGACTATTTTAAGTAGGGGTGTGGGGTCATTGTTTTGTAGTTGTTTCGGATCGGATCGGCGAGAAAAAGGGAATCTCTTCGGTATATTGTATTAGTCCTAGAGTGAAGCTACCCTCCCTAAAATGCGCCAGTCTTACTTCCATTGCACCAGACGGCCCCAGACTTTGCGTCGGGAAGAGTTCTTAGCTTAGACCAGTGTTTCTCAATGTGTTGTACGCGTACCCCCGGGGGTACGCGTTCTTATGCGAAATATCTTGCAACAAACGAAAATTTCACAAATTTTTATTAAAAAACAAAGCCAGCATGAAAATTTACGATTACGTATTTTTCTTTTGCTATTTTTTGCTGAGTTAACAGTTAATAATTAGTGGCGTCAACAGTCAGTTGTAATTTTTAACTTTTGTAAAAAATTTTTATAGTAAAGGTTTGTAATAAATTCTACTTATTTTGATTATTTCAATAAAATATAATTTTTATCCTTAACATAGAATTTTTTACCGAAAACTTTGTACCAAAAAAGAAAAGCAAATATATTTTTTTAAAAAAATACATTCATTTTCTTATTAGTGGTACACAGCGTTACGAAAAATTTAGAAAGGGTACACAAAAGTCATAAGTTTGGGAAACACTGGCTTAGACAAACTATAGCTACGTCCCGAAAGGAAAAGGTGACTAGATGTCCATTTATTGCGAATATTGATTAGTAAAAAGCACTTAGTGTTGTTTTTGTAAGTATATATACCATGCAATTTTTTTTTATACCATGCAATTTTTTTTTTTGCATCTTAATACGTCGCTTTAGCTTTAAGACCTACATTCTTATAAAAATGCATGTTTTAATGCGCTCATTCACTCTTCCAAGTTTGTCAAATAATTGTAGAATCACCCTGAATCATTCGTTTTACAGTGACGGGTTAACTTTAAATAGACGTGCCAACTTTTACTCTTTCCGAGGAAGAACTTCCTAAGTGGCAGTGAAAGACTAATTAAAATACAATTGTAAATGTTATTATTAACTTCTCATTGTTAACTTAGTTAACTTTTTATTGTTGACTTTGTAACTTTTTATTGCTAACTTAACTTTTTATTGTTGACTTCGTAACTTTTTATTGTTAACTTAACTTTTTATTGTTGATTTTGTTAACTTTTTATTGTTAACTTAACTTTTTATTGTTGATTTTGTTAACTTGCAATGTTAAAAATATTAACTTTTCCCGTTGGTTAACACTCACTCTACTATAGTTACCACACATTCTTGTTTCCATAACTTGCTATCATATATTTACATTGATTTATTTGCATTTAATAGTAAACAAAATCATATTGAATTAAATTTATAAATCCAAGAATTAAAAAGAAATTTAAAAGACTCATTACCTCCTTAAACTTAAAAAATGAAATACTACGACCCATCCACAGTGGTTGGCAGCTACATGACATATATAATATTTCTTATATACTTATATAATTTAATAATATTTCAGACACTTTGAGGGGAATCGACCTCATCTGTCTGTAGCCGATCCAAAGCTGCTTAGAGACATTTTTGTCAGAGATTTTCCTGTTTTCACCAATCGACGAGTAAGTTTCATTCCGTCGAATTTTTCCATGTACTTGGGTTTTTTTTAAACAAGTAATATGATATAAACATGAAACCAGTGGTTGGAAGTAGTTCCTTTTATCCGTAGTGTGTAGCTTTTTAAAGAAGTACTGTAGTGAGTAGTGCGATACAGAAAAACAGTAGTTAGTAGCGATTCCCGGCAACTTCTCTTAACGTTAGTTAAATAAAGAAACAAACAGCAAAAAAATTTAGAATCTTATTGGTGCAAATCCTTCGCGGGCCCGTCAACGTAAGCAATGCCTCTGTGACCGAGTGTTAATAAGATCTACGATATATGAGATCACTTCTGCAGAGGATTCAAAAATATGATTTCATGTCAACGGATCATCCTCATGGATGTTTTCTAAACGGTCACCAATAGCTTATTATGCAGCTCTAGTGTGACGTAAATAAAGTACCTACCAAACAACCAGGCAATATTTTACAATAAAAATAATGTATTCCGTGAATGCATTATCCGATTTAAACTTACTTTGACATCAAGATTTGTTCATGTATTAATTAAAATAAGATACGGTATCAGTTGTTGTTACGCTAAGAGGTTGTCGCGGTACCCCGGTGAAAAATCAAGAGGTTTTCGACTGTCATTTTCTGACAACGCTACAACTTAACTCTGAAGAGGACACTATACCACTGGAAAAACTTTTTATTGCAAATTCTCTTTCATCCCCAGAAGTAATTTAAAATTCATAGTATAGAAAAAGTATGTTCAGACAAACCTAGAGTAGGCATGAAATTTCAAATACTGAAAAGAAATATTCAAGATATTAAAATGAAAATAAATTATGAGAAGAAAACTTAAGATTACGTAATGGAGAAGTTCCCTTCCAATAATTTGTTTAAATTTCGATATTTTTTTTTTTTTTTCAGAAGTTAAAACTTCTCCCCTTACTCTAGGTTCGCCAGAACTCACTTTTTCTAGACTTTAAATTTTAAATTGAATATGAATGTGAAAGAGAATTTGCGATGAAAAGTTTCTCCAGAAATATGGCGTCCTCTTATGAGGAGGGCACTATTTAAAAGGCCATTTAGTGATAATTTTGCCCAACACAGAAAGTCACCTTAAAAACACATCGTAGAGATTGAAATCAGGGGACAATTTTGAAATGTCTTTCTATATTTACTTGCAAACTTCCTTCAAAAAAATAAAAAATAAGTAAAAATATTTAAGTGAAAAAAGACATGCCCCAAAAAGGAGAGATTATACAATTTTTTTGTGAGCTTTTTTCTGAATTACATTGCAGACTCACGCCTGAGTGATTCCAAAATGTTTTTTTAGCTACATATATAAGTAAATGGCAACAGAATTCCTTGAATCGACGCTGCTTACTATATATTCCCAGACCCCCTGCTAAGTCAAAAAAGGAGCACAACTTAATATTCAAGTGAGAAAGAACAAGCCATTAAAATCAGTCAAATCATTGAAGAAGACAGAA
This sequence comes from Parasteatoda tepidariorum, assembly GCF_982258835.1. Lineage (NCBI taxonomy): Eukaryota > Metazoa > Arthropoda > Arachnida > Araneae > Theridiidae > Parasteatoda > Parasteatoda tepidariorum. The sequence continues at coordinate 97,892,599 of NC_141763.1, forward strand.
TGGAAAACATCAAAACCAGATTTGTTGCCGCAAGAAATTTAGAATTGTTTCTACCTATCACCTTTAAATGTTCATCCATCAAACAAGTTTTGATCTTTTTAGTCTTCCTTTCTCGGTAAACATACATCAGAATTTGGCAGCGCTTTCATTTTTTTTTTCCGACAAATGTCGTAATCCCATATGTTAGTGCTTTTTTTCTAATTTATTTAGTACAAAAATTGTAAGAATATGTATTAAAGTTGCCGGTAACAGTGCAGCCTATATTATTGAATTTGTAGATTTTTGAAACAGGCGATGATATCGCAGATGTTATGGTGTCTAATCTTCAAGATGAGGATTGGAAGAGGGTGAGGTCTATCCTCTCACCAGTTTTCTCAACGGGAAAACTCAAGAGGGTAAGTATGATTCCACAGTTTAAATTTTTCACTATCAACCATGATTGGAAACCAAAACAAGTCATAATTATTTAGAACTATCTATTTTAAATAAATAAATCACATTCACTCTCTCAGCACTTCAAAGACTCCCTGTGTAGTTGGTGACTGATGCACATTAAAATTCTGTCGAGTCGCAAAGTCCTCCATGTTCCCATAACAAATCAATACCTCTGGGGGCACAGGATTGGAGATCGATTGTTCTCTGATGATTCAGGTCAAAATTAAGATCTGTAGATGAATGAATGAATGTATGAATGAGTCCGCCTTATAAACAGGTGTGACGGATGGTGTGGCAGAAGTCGAATTCTTGGCCATAGATGGCGCTACTGAAAAACAAGAAAAACACACTCTGCCTTATATTTGCTCTGTTTCACCAAACAAGCTTGCCCGTGCGGCAAGTAGCATTAGAATCAACCAACATTCACTCTCAAAAATCCATAAAATCAGGCAACTAATTAACAATCTAGCGGACTTTAACGACTCGTTCTTTTTTATTTTTTTCATTTTGGCTATTTTTCTCTTGGTTATAATTGGTTGCAATTATAATGCTAACTTTTATTACTTTTAAAATTTGTCTCCTGAATTAAAAAATGCCAAATCGACTTGATTCTCAACAGAGACTAAGTAACCTGTCACAATTCATTTAAAAATTGTTTTTTTCTTTCTATAACTGTCGTTAAAAAGCCAACCCAACGACTATCAAAGTTCAACTCCGTAGCTTAGTAATTTTAAACCCAATCCAGAAGACAAGGGAGTTTTGGATTAAGTATTGGGAAAAATTTTCCTATGTGGAGGATTTTTTCATGGAACTAAAACAAGCATTTGCGTTACAAGCAAGACCACGAAAACCTCCTACGGTAAGCCCGACGGCAAGGGGATTCTAATTCATAATCCGTTTACTACTGAGGATATTTTATGTTAGCATGGTGGTTAAGGCGAGATGTGTGTGCAGAATTCGTATCTACCAGTCATCGCTGGCATTCGATACTGAGTCACCTCATTGAGAGGCAAGCGTTTTAGCTTCTGAGCCACCTTGATCCCCTGAGTCACCACGGCTTGTCTTAAAGCTTGAAGTGTCTAAAATAGGAGGTCAAATTTTTAAAATGCTAAAATTTATTATTCATTTATTTTTCAGTCTTAGTAAATCTCGCAGCAATGTTATTTGGCGTTATTACTTAAAACAAAATTTTTATACCATTTTTACTCAACTTTTTAAAATAAAATTATGACCCTGTTTTTTTTAAACTTTAGATAATGAGCGTTTTCAATGACTGTTCTCGGACTCTTGTGGATAACTTCAAAGAAATGGCGGATAAGAAAGAGCCAATTAATGTTAAGAAGTAAGAATCACTTTTTTACACTCTGCACTACATTTAACAGTACTTGCCCTGAAAGATTACCCAATGACTATTGTATACTTATCTCAGTTAGACAGGAATCGTTAAAAAAAAAAAGAATTATTAATGTTAAATCAACTATAACACAAAAAATATGAGTAATGCAAAATAAAAAAGCAGTTAATATCGTTTCTGTTTTCCATTGTTGTCGGAGCATTTTTATTGGCCGGAAAATCACGTGGTAGGATCCAGATTTCCCTCCTTCATTTCCATATTGTTTCGGTTGTCATCAGAATAAAATTAATAAAAGTTATTAAGTTATTGTTTTTTGTATCCCTAATTTAAAGGTATTTTCCTGTACTGCTATTATTACGCTTTTGATTTAGAAGTTTAAAACTAAGGTAATTGTTTTTTCTTTTATTATTATTATAACGTAATTCAGCGCTACATTTTAAGATATAGTTATTTAAAAAAGTGTGCACCGTTTTACAATTATTATTTTTTGTGCAAATAGCATTCACATATTATTATAAATTACCGTTTCATACATCATTATGTATTACCGTTCATGCACAATGTGGTGCAAGCAAAAATAGTATTTAATATATCCGCCAGCTTGGTTAGCGAAAATATTAAATTACGGTTGTCAACTCACCAAATTTGTTAGAACATTATACTGTTATTATAATAAAAATATTATTTTAAAAAATGATTCATCAGAAAAATTGCTTCTGTTCACCTATAGATCTAAATATGTATAATACTAATAGATAATATTTAGACGTTAGAAGTGGAGGCACAAGCGTAAGCAAACAGAATTCCTCTGAGTACATATATGTAAAGAGAATAATTTCAATTATTGTAAAAAAAAAACTTTTCTGCCAAGGAACAACAATTATTGCGAAGCAATCATCGGAGTTGGTGCGCGGTAGCAAACAGCGATCTTTTCCCCCTAGTACAAAGACAAAAATATATCTAAACACAGAAAGAATTTTAAGTTTCGTTAACTTTATTATTTCTTTATAAAGTTATTTGCTCATGATACTGATTGACAATGATTCGGTTCACATACTCGCTGTTCCTTCTTCTTCTTTTTCGCGATATCTTTTCTTTCTTTATATTCATCCTGTATGACGAGTATAATGCATATGAATCATCTTTCTTATAAAGGGAATTCAAATAATTTATTTACTTCAAATGGCAGAGGTGAATTGACATGTTAAAAGGTAAGAACACAGTAGCCCAGTCCCCTTTTCAACTTTAAAAAGGATTGTTAGATCAAAAATCAATGAGGATTTCCATCACCAATTATCAGAAAGGGTAAAAACCAAAATGTGGAGAGATCTTCGACAGAACACCATTCCAGACTGGCCGCGCCGCGAAGCGGTGGCTTAGTTACGACTATATACCGGACATGACTTTTTTTTTTCTTTCTTTCCTCCAAGCTTTGGACATGTGCCTAGGTCATTATGGACCCTTTACCATATAGCCCAAAGCTTGGCTACTGGTCCGGCTCCACACCAGCCTAGGAACGAGTCCAGTCAGCAAGAATTTATTGAGAATTTAGATATGTACAAAGTCACAATGTTTAAAAAAAAAAACCGGACATGACTGCCTAGCCGCGCACCTGTTTCTTTTAGGGCTGGCACCCGATCCCTCTTGTTCTCTGTGCATGAGCCAAGCTGTGTTCTGCGCTGCAGGACGTCGTCTACCGAGCGATATTGGGAAGCAAGAGCGCTCCTGAGGAATCCAAATAATATGCTTTTAAATTCAAAAGTTATCCTAAAAATAATCACACGCATAACAAACTAAGTGAGCAAAACACCTCGTTGAATATATTGGTAAGTAATTTCGTTCCCCAACGAAGGACTTCCACATTCAATTTCAAACTTAAATCCTTTTACATTTTGGCAGCTGATTTAGCAAGGTTTACTTGTCAAAAAGTTCTAATGATTCTTAACAGAATTTTTAGCATGTTTTATTTTTAAGAAAAATACTGTTCTAACAAAAAAATTATTAAAACATGTATATGAAGAAAGGTGCATTAACAGTACACCAGTGCTAATAAAAAAGGCTTGCAAAATTCCGTTCCGAAAATTTCAATTTTGATGCTCCACGCCATTTCAAATCGACACAATAAGGGCTTTAATTTATACAAACTCGTGAGATCGATGAGAGAATAAATTTAAGGAATTCAACCATTTATGATCATTTGACAAAAGCGTAATGTTTGATTTCGAAGCTCAACAGATGGGTTCCCCTTAAGGGAGATGTCTGTGATTTTCTTCTCAAACTTCTAGAAAATTATCCATTTTTGAAGACCGTCATCACCGTGGGGACAAAAATTAGATTTTCTACAACAGCTTTCTGGTATCCACAAAATTTTTTAGACTATAAAACCTTTACTTCAAAAAAGGAGGTCAAATATCACCTCGTTCAGTTTTTTGCCAGGAAAAAAAAATTCTAAGCGCGTGGAATCATGTTGCTGCCAGAAAGATGGCAAAAGGTATTGGACCAGAATGGATAACATATTATTCAACAAAATATTTCTTATGTTGGCAGAGCATGCGCAGCAGTTATTGAGTGAGTTAACTCATGTGAGGAAACTTGTTGATTTTTAAAAACAAAATTTATTACATACAGTACCCTCTCGATAAAGCAAACAACTGAAAATAATAGTTTAGAATACAGCTTCAAAAAGTATGGAACATCATCATGCAACACAACAACGACATTGTGAAATGACAACTGCTTTCAACAATGCAAAATTTTACAACTTTTAAAATGTAATAAGTTATTTGTCTGTTCTAAAGCCCATATATAGTTTAAAATCATTGCATTGCTTCAGGTGCAAAAACAGTGTTAACGCAAAAAAGGACACAGGTGTCTCATGCTGTATTTCATAATCATAAATTATTAAAATGCTAACTATAATATTTTTCACTTATTTCGTCCTAAATTAATAAAAAGTAATAAAAAAGTATGAAAAATATATTTAATAAAAATTCAGCGTCTTAGGGTTTATCTGCACACCCTAACATAGGCAAAATTCAGGTCCCTTAAATTTTTTTTAAATATATAGAGATATGGAATTATTGTAAATAATTCATAATATTATGAAAATTATTTTATTTCATGCTTATTTCTTAAAAATATTTTTCATTTCTGAAAAGAACCTTCAATTTTTGAAAAAATACCAACATGTTTTAAAAAGTATGACAAATGCTAAAAATGTTCCAATTGTCTACTAACAAATTTTCTAATTTTGTCCCATAGATTCTTATACTATAGATTGCAGAGTTAAAATCATAATTTTTTTCTGAATGACAGGTTTTATGAAGCATTTATAATGGACGTGATAGCCATGTCTGCATTTTCTACTAAAATCAACGCTCATAAAAATCCCCAAAACAAATTCGTCCTGGCAGCAAGAGCAGTCTTTGGAACTGGTCTTACTTGGAGATTTCTACTTGTTGGTAAGGGTGTTTTATTCCTACTGACTTCTATACTACTATTTCTGCTTGAAAAGTAAAGTATAAAAATATTCTTTGGATATATATATATATAAACACAAAGAAGAATAAAATAAAATATTTTTTTTTATTTTATAAGCTCGCGCTTGAGATCATACCAGAAGTAACAAAAAGAGAGAGAGTTTAGAAGTTGCCAGATAAAACCTAAGCATTTATGCTTAAATTTTTGAAAACCTGTTTAAAGAGAAATGAAATGCCTTTTCCTGTTTGAACTGTTATAGTGACATATAAGTCTCATTAACGAATAAGATTACTTCTTATTCGTTTCTTTCTATCATGTCACTTATTTTGTGATCTTTGAGAACATTTTTTATATCTAGGAAACCATTTATTTCGTTTCGTTTAATGTTGTTACATGAAATTGCAATATTTGAATATTTCATTGACAAAATATTTTTGTGGAAAATGTTAACTATTAAAAATTACAAAGATAAATGTGAAGCAATGATGAGGGTTGGGGGAATGGGACCTCCTATTATTTATAAAAAAAAGTAATAAATGTTTTTTTCCCCTCCTTTTCAAAAAGCTTTAGCACCCCGCCTGATGAAGCTGTTAAGCATATCTGTTTCAAACCCTTATGCCATGGAGTTTTTCACCACCACTACTACTGAAATTATTAATGAAAGAAAAAGAACTAATCAGGTATATAAAAAAAAACTCTCTTTAATTGCTTCCGAAGTAGTTTTTTCTTTAATTTATTAAGTTTAGAAATTTTTATTTAATTATATAAAAAAAGACAGTTTATAATTATGTATGGAACAACGCACACTGTTTTCACATTCGGATTATTTTGATGACATGTTTAACCACTTCACATGAATATTGCTCGATCTTCCTTCTATACTTATGTATTCAGAATAGGCGTCTCAAGGTTACGCGATTTTCCCACTCTCTACAATTTTCCCCTCTCCGTTAGTTACGCATTATATTGCTTTCTTACCCATCCGGATATTCCCACTTTTTACTAAAACGTACGGTCGTGAGGGGAAAAGCAATATTTTACGTAACCATAATAACTGAAGTAGGTAGGTATTTTATTTTCGTCGCACTAGAGCAGCACAATGGGCTATTAGCGACGGTGTGGGAAACATCCCTGAGGATGATCCGAAGTCATGCCATCACAATTTTGATCCTCTGCAGAGGGAATGGCTCCTCCGATTTGGCAGCCCGACGACCTGCGCGCACTTTACGGTTTAACAGTTTAACGAGGGCCAGCCCTCGGTCCCTACGTAGGCTGATTAAAGTGATCCGCTACTTACTAACCGCAGCCTGTGATGCTTGACTTCGGTGGTCTATTGGGAATCGTGTCTTTACGATCAGTCCACTGCAAGACCATGATAACGGAGAGGGAAATGTGAATAGAGTGAGGAAGTTGTGTGGGATTCTCAAGATTGGGCTACAAAAAGTATGAGGTGATGCGATTGCGAGTTCGTTAACTTTCAAATATACTACAACTACATCTTTAATTCTTATCATTAAAGTGATAAATTACACGTAAAGGGAAAATGATCGAATCGTGGCCCTTATTCCGAATTTCGCACCCAAAAAAAAGAAACATTTTAAAAATGTTTTGACTTCATACATGGGAGCAGTTTTTCTCTATGATTATAGAAGCAAGTTGGGAGTCATGTTTATTTAAAAAAAAGATACCATATTTTATTTGGAATTTAAATTTCTACTGTTGATTAAAAGACCTGTATAAAAGAGCATCAGTGTAACTAATAACAGTGCATCAGTACATCTCATCAGACAATTTTATATCTCACCAAACAATGAAGAGATGATTCGTACTTAAAAGATTAAAAAATAAATAAATAATTAAATGAAATTGAAAATTCAATTTTGCAGCACATTTTTATCTTACCGCTAGCAAAAATTTCTACGTAAGTAATGAGCATTATTATGATCTTTAACATTTTTAGTAGAAATCATTTCTTTCTTTTATTTCATTTCAATCGTATGAAAATTGGTGGTAACTATGTACACCCTTGTGCAAATTAATTGAAACAAACTCAATAAATTCAAAAAACTAAGAGAAAATGCTATTTTATTTAAATTTATACAAACTCAAAAATTTTAGTACATAACATGATCTCCACGACACCTTATTAACATTTGGACACGATTCGGCATGGATTCCACTAATTTTTTACAGTCATTTATAATATTTGTGTCCTTGTACCACACATGAATTAACGCCGTGATTAGCTTCTCCATAGTTGTACAGTCCATATTTAATAGGCGATTCTTGCATATGGCCCAGAGATTCTCAATTGGGTTGATATCCGGAGAGTTCCCTGGCCATTCCAATGTCTCAATTTGATTCTCAGACATGAATTTCTTGACAATTTTGGACGCATGGCAAGGAGCTAAATCCTGTTGAAAAATCCCTGTTCCATCAGGGTATCGTTTCTTCTACTCTGGAACAACTTTTTTACCCAGAATAGTAATGTACTGCTCAGAACGCATCATACCGTCAATAGGCTGCAAAGGTCCAACCCCATTGTAACCGAAGCAACCCCAAAACATCTTCTTTAAAAAACACGAAAAAAAAAGTTTGTTTCAATTAATTTGCACAAGGGTGTAGTTACAAAAATACAGCAAAAGCTATGCTTCGACCCAAAAATAACTGGGCAATATTTAAATCAAATGTTAAACAATTGTAAAAAACACTAGTTGAGGTTTTTTACTATGCATAACAATAAAACTAATTAGAATTTAGTCCGATATCTTTGATCATTACACGATTTTTTTTTCGATTTATGCATAAGATTTGAATGTAACTTCGGAATGATAGCAATGAATGTTAGAAGGGATTATTGAATGTCAAAATTAAGTGTTAATGACAAAAAGACACATTCTTTATAAATTCAGTTATTAGTAATTAGTATTCAAGTAATTAGTTCTTCATCCTGTTTTTTTTTTTAGTTAATGTAAAACAATGTTTTCCATAATGAGTGAATATTACTGAAAGAGACAATTATTGAGCTATATGAAATAAAATATTCAAAATCTACTGAATCTACAAATTTTAAAATTAACGACATAGCTTCGGATTTAGTTTATGACATGCCTACAATAGTTGTGGCGTGAATCGCGAAATTTTGCAAAACTCGCTGAAGCTTCGAAACATGGGTGATTTTTCAATACACTGTTAGAAATTTCTCGATAAAAAGGGATGAATAACCATTCATTTAATTGTTATTTTTCCCTTTTTCAACCAAAACCATTATAATACAAAAAATATATTCAAACTGTTAACTGTGAGAAAAATAGATCATCGACTGTTTTCAACCAAGACGGTTAAAACACCAGAATTTTATCCTCGGCGACTATGCCCACAGTTAATGAGAATCAAGCACACGTTCTTCTAAAGTTACAAGACTAGCCAGTTTATGAGGATTACAAATTTATATTTTTATTTTCCATGATTGGATGCGTAACACACCGCGAATAATCTTATTAATAAATAAGTTGCGAACACCTTATGAAGCCACTTATCTAATTGCTGCTATTGGGTACATATTTTAGCTGAGAATCTGTCTATCAATCTCACGACCAGCTGAGTTGTAGTTCGAATCCCAGCGTTGGCACCACAATATTTCCCCTATTCATTCAACACTTGAAAAGTTTCCAGTGTCCTACACTCCTCAATGGGTTGCCCTATCTAGATTATAGGAATACATAAGTCTCATTCAAGCATAGATGGCAGCACCACAGATTTGCTTAACATAAAAAAGGGTATTATTTTCCCCCTCTCACGATAGATGGCACCACTACATATACTAAATAAGTCACATTCCAATATTCACTTGAGAAAACAACTAAATCACATCCTAAATTTTATTTTTACGATTTTGATATTATGATAGTCGTAAATGGCTATAAAACCTTATATTTTTTTATTCACGGTTTTTAACAGTATCAGTTGTAAACGATTTCAAACCCATAAAGGTAAAGAAATGTTCTGTACTGTAAACTTTAGAGTTAATTTGATGAAAAGACTTCTACCGGTTATTTTAGAAGAAAAGTTCGATCAGTGTAACCTCCTGAATGGTAGTTTTGAGTTGTGCGATGGTTTGGTTGATATTTTTTTTAAAAAATAAATCCTGGTAATTTAATAATTTTTTTTGGGGGGGTGTAAATAGGGGTAATGCTTGTCCTTAATATTTCCCCACAGAAATAACTAACAAGAATTAAAGGTTGCCTAAACGATTCATTTAGCTCAGAAATGCTGCATTTCGGCATTTTTTTCCTGAAAAATTAACAACAATTATAAAAGCTCGCATGCTCAAGAAAATCTCAGTAGGCTGTTACGAATTTCAGACTGACCAACAGAGGGCGCTGTAATCATGCACAATAATTATGAATACACGTCATTGAGCCGTGGTGGCTCAGGGGAGAGGGCGTTCGCTTTCCAATGGGATAAACCGGGTTCGAATCCCAGCCATAGCTGATTCATACGAATTTCGCACCCGGCTCGCACCGACCACAGTGCTGACGTAAAATATCCTCAGTGGTAGACGGATCATGGGTTAGAGTCCCCTTGCCGTCACGCTAGCTGTGGGAGGTTTTCAGAGTTTTCCTCTCCACGTAACGCAAATGCAGGTTGTTTCCATCAAAAAAAGTACTCTACGAAAGCAAATTTCTCCCAATACTTGAATCAAGAGCTCCCTTGTCTACAGGATTGGGTTCAAAATTACAAAGCTACGGAGTTGAACATTGGTAGTCGTAAACCCAAAGTTGGGTTCTGCTCTTCTATGGCGGTTATAAAATAAAATATAATATGTATCATTGATGTCGTTGCAGGCAACGAATTCGAATACTTTATATAAATTATCTGAATATAAATATGAGGGGAATTATCTGAAAGATAATTAATTTGAATCACAATAATGACTGCTTCTTTCAGAAAAGAAATGATTTTCTTCAACTGTTGATGGATGCAGCAGATGAGGTTGAAGCTAACGAAAAATTAAAAGACATAGAAAAAGAGGAGGATTTAGCCAACAGCAACTATAAAAATGACCAGAATGAAGTTACAACTCCGACTAATAAAAGTAAAATTCTCAAAAAATAAATTTATCGTTATTTACTCAATTACTTAATATAGTATATTGTAATGGTTGTAAATAATTTATATTTAGCTTTAAGTTAAATTCAATGTCTGTAAATTTAAGCATAATGGCATAAAACTGTTTTCCATTGTTGTTAGCGCAATCCTATTGTTCAAAAAAATCACATGATGTAATCAAGTTTTATTCATGGAGATCACCAAATTTCTTTGGTTGACATCAGCATAAAATTTTAAAAAAAATATTTACCTGTAAAATAGTTCTTATTCCCGAATAGGATGCTTCCAAGTGACGTCACCGTAGGTAAATCGTGGCATTTGTCTATTCAGAAGCCAATCAGATTCGACACACAAGCGTGACATCGCTTACAGGTATCCAATTAAACCTGATTTAAGGTTAAGCATAATCACTTCACTTCATCTCGAATACCCAATATAAGGATATTTACCTATAATATTTATTTATTATCTGCTCTTAGTATTCTCTGTTATAATTACATTTTACTTTTTTAGTTATTATTCTAATTTAAAGGCGATAAAAAGGTATTTTTTAGAAAGTAATCTGGTGATATTACCTTATTTCGCAACATTTTATGACAAATCAGGGTATATATGCACCTGGAAAAAATTAAAAAGTTGTAGTAATATTAATATATTTTTTTACATCATTATGTTTGTAGCTACCAGGATATTTTATTTCCTCTAAGTAAATATATATAGATCCATAAGTGGCAGATGGGAAATTTTATTTCGGTAGTGTAAGCTATTATTTAAAGATTTTCAGCTTCTTTAAAGCGAAATTTATACCAGTTTGCAATTTTTTCCAGGTGCGTATGAACCTTGCAAACATATATAAATCGGTTATCTAAACTTATTAAAAATTTCACAATTATTGAACAGTAAATAAGCTTTGTGCAAAACTGTGCAATATGCATACAGCAACATATGCAATAACAAAAGTGTAACATATTTTTATAAATTAATTCTTCACACTATTACTAAATAATAAATTTTTGCGAGAAAAAAAATTTAACGAGTTCCTTAAGTAACCAAAAACTAGATTAAAAATTTTTTTTTTAATGTATATGAAATTGCAATGGTACAGAGTGAAATGATTGGACTCAAATTTTATCACAATAGAAGCAGAGACTATATTGAAATTAAATCTGTGCTCATGCAATGAAACATTTTAGGATCTTTCAATTGAAAAATAATTCTTTTTAATTTATCTTTTTAATTTATCTTTTTATCTATATAATATATTTCTTAATTGAGATCTGTCAATTGAATAATAATCAATTGAATAATTTTAAATTTATATGTAAAATTTTTTAATTCAGATGTTTATCATTGAAAAACAAAAAGGGTGATTCCAGCAAATGGAGAGGGAGGGGGTAAACCAAGCGAGCAGGAGGACAGGACCCCCAGTTAAACTATTATTACAATTAATTAAGAAAAATATTATCGATAATATTATTTCCAATGTTTGCATGATAGTATAAAGTAACAGCAATATAAAAAAACTTATAACTGTGGCTCTCATAACCATATTCAGAATCAAGCAGTTTGTGTGTGTGCTACATCTTTACATTTTCCAAAATAAAAAGGGGTTGATTAAAAACTAAGCTAAGATATAAAAACTTTCAGTGGTTCTTACAGGGTGCGCAGCCAAATCTTTCAACAAAAGTACTTCTTTATTATTTTCAGTACTTTTTAAGCACTCAAAAAATATTTTTAAGCACTATTAACAAAATGCAAAATAATTTTCAAAGACTTTACATGATCATGATAAAATAACTAGTTTCTGACAAAGAAGTCTTTTCTTGATAATATTAGCCATTATAAAATTTCGATTCGATGTCAGAGGGTGGAAAATGAAGCCTGAAATTGATAATATTTTGCAAAATGCAGCAGAGTTGCGCATGAGAGTGCAATAATCTCACCAAACCCAACTCAGTAGTCGCACATGCGAACTCCCAAGTATTTCATAAAACTTGTAAAATGATTGGCGGACCGAAGGTACGCCGAAATGTGGTTGAATGACTCATGAAAGCGTTGAATAGAACCGTGTAAAAAGCATGCTTTTGCATAATACGTGACGAAAATCCACATGGTCAAAAAAAAATCTCATTTTCGAAAAGGGAAAATTAAGCACTTTTTAAAAACACCCAATGAAAAAAGCACGTTCAAGGGCTTTAAAAAACGAAAATAACCACCTTTTTGCTCTTTTTATACACCATGTCTTATTATTGTCAAAAATAAGTCGAGCAATTTTTATCCCTGATAAAGTTAAGTGTTTTAGGAATCATAAGAATAAATAATTTTATTTGTTAAAATTAAGAATTGCATAAAAAAATTAATCGTATAAACATAAAAAAATTTATCGCTATAAAATTAAAAAAGGCAGGCGAACGATTGTTTACCTTTGATAAATTTAAAAGCTTTATGTTGCTTATTCCATTTGAAATGGATTAAAATAAAAGAAAATCAAGTTACCGTCATGTCACGGCAAGTACATGAAGAGGTACATTTTAAAGAAGGACTAAATTTAATTTTTTTAAATTTTCCGGAACCAAAACTGCAATGCTATTTTGCCATGTAAAGTTTCATTCTTTAAAATGACGTTCAAAATTGTACACCTTACGATTCATAAAATTTTCGATTATTTTTAATTAAAAGAAAATAATAAATATTTACTAAAAGTTATTTTTACATGAAATTGTCTTTGGGTAAGGAAATTTTATAACTGTGTTCAAAAAGTTCACCTAAAAAATTCTCAAAATATGACGAAATAAGCAAAAAGTAAAACTAACTTTAAAGTGTTCAAAGTTTGGACAACCCTCCTGACCAAAGTATTGGGATCATATTTCCGAGATTGCGGCTACCCTATGTATTTTGGGGGTCAGAAATCTTAATCCATCAAAAGAAACTGTGTATATTCAAAAAAAGTACCATTTCATAACTCAAAATATCGTCAGCACTAGTTAACATATTTATTGTTACCCCCCATACCATTAAGATTCAGCCCTAGAATGTAAAGATCCGATCATTAGATTAAAAGTAATTCAAGGTGCTCCTTTTTTGCGCTTTGTAAGCGTATTTTACATGAATAACTTTTGTGATAGAAACTGTTTTATACTAAGAAGCAATTATTGCGAAGCTTTTGTGAGCAGCAGTCAACATAGGAATTAGCCCATTATTTACTTTTTTATAACAAATCTATGGAGCATTGTATGACGTATGTTTTATGCAGTAAAATTTGATAACAACAATAATCTTTCAAGCTTCGTATAACTTATAGCAATTGCTATGGAAATATCCAAAGTGTGTAATGTCGTATCTTAACATTTTTTTTTTAAATATTCACTTCGAAATAACATACAGAGCATTTATAAAACTGTGTTGTAAATATCTTTTTTTTTTCAAATATCAAAAACGTTATGAATAAGATTGAAACCATTATTGTATTTAAAATTAAGCATTTGTTTTCACTTTTGAAAAATGATAAAATCGGGATTGCAAACATTTAGACCATTGTTGGAGTTTAATTGCAGACTTTCTTTTTCGATTGATTAAATATAACATGAGAATTAAGAAAATTTAGACTATTATTGGAGTTAATTTTTTAAAAAAATTAGTTTTCAGTCTTTTTTAATGATAATATCTCGATTTGGATTATTTAAAACATTGTTGGGATTTAATTGCAGATTTTTTTAATAATGAACAGTATCACGATTGTGACTATTGTTTGAGTTTTTTGGACTATTTAAAACATTGTTGGGATTAAATTGCACATTGTGATTATTGTTTGAGTTTTAATTGGTCAAGAATGATAAGGCCGAAATGATTACAGAGAGTTATAACGTTTTCCTATCTTGGTAAATAGGACTTCTTACAAGAAAGAAATGGGAACATTTTCTAATATATTTAAAATGTAAAAAAGGTGGAATAAAATAGTATATATAAATACACTTCAACAAATTATTCTTAAGTTATAGTTTTTAAGTATGATGAATGTTTTTCAGTTGATTCTATCTTAGACTCGTGTTTTCTATAGAAAACATGAGATCAAGGTTCCCTTATAACATTAAATAAAATAAAAAAGCAGTGCTAAGTAATGTTCATTTTTTTCTCTCAGGTCTATCAAGGAATGAACTGATAGCTCAGTGAATCATTTTTTTCGTTGCTGGCTTCGAAACTTTAGCTGTTGCTTTCTCTGCGGCCACTTATGTACTGGCTACTCAACAGGATGTCCAAGAAAAAGTTCGAAAGGAAATCGAAGATTGCTTAAAGGAAACAAACGTAAATACTACACTTTTCTTATTTAACTTTGATCGTTCTATCAGGTAAGCAAGGCCAAAATCAACGTAAGAAAACGTCACCAAACAAGTAGCAGGCTGCCTACTTTCTACGCCTTTTGCAAAAAAATTTTCTAGTGGTAGCTAAGTTAAGGCTTTAATGTGTAATTTTTTTATCCAGTTAAACTTATTTTCTACACCACTACACATAAATGATTTAAAAGTTCATATGCAAAGTCACTTTGTCCAAGCTCCTTCGTGATGAGGTTTTTAAAACGTTGACAAAATTACCAAAATTCTAAAAGCTTTTATTTTTAAACGTCTAAAAAAATATTTTACAAAAAGCGTAGTAATTGGCAGGTCTGGAGTAGATTCATCCACGTGTACCACGGATACCTATGGAACCACGTGTTACTAGTATAAACGTAAAATATACAAAATCAACGGTAATTGTTTTTATATATATATAACCGACGTTGAACAGCCGACCCAACTTTGAGTTCAAGACCAGTAATGTTTGACTTAGTAACCTTGTCATTTTAAACCCAATTCAGAAAACAAAAGAGCTCCTGGATTAAGTATTGCGAGAAATTTGCCTTCGTGGAGAACTTTTTGAAGGAACTAACTCACATTTGCGTTATATGAAGAGGAAAACCACGAAGACTTTTAACAGTTAACTTGACGGCAAGGGGACTCTAACCCATGATCGCTGAGTATATTTTACGTCACTGTGGTCGGTGCGAGCAGGGTGCGGAATTCGTTTCGACTAGCTATTGCTGGGAATCGAACCCGGGACACATCATTGAGATGCGAGTGCTCTATTCCCTGTTGAGAAAATAAAATTATATACTAAAATGCAAATTAATAGCTAAATTTGCTTGATTACAGTATATTTCGGCAATCTTGAGTTGACCGTGAACAATAACATCAGTTTCAGTGCCGAATAATACTGAGTTGAGTTATTTTAACGAGTTAAACTTCTGAAAACGTGTTTTATCTAATTCAGTGCCGTAAAGTCATCGGGAAAAGTTCGAAAAATAAAAATTTAGAATTAGCTTCTTTAATTGTAGCGTCATACGCATTACAGTTTTATGCATGATTGCGTATTGTACCAATTTATTGATTACTTATTTATTGTTTAACTTTAACGAGTATTCAGCTATTAAGTATATGTCAATGACTTTTTATTTGTTAAAATGTGTACGTGTGATTAATTGTTCCAATTAAATAGAATTTAGTGTTTGAGCCGAATTCGAAATTTTTAATATTTTTTTACCATTTCTTATTTGACACATTTTTTAAAGAAAAAATTTGCTTAATTATTATAACCATTCCACAATTTTGAGAAATTTTTTAAATCGTTTTGTGAATAGTTGTTTACTTTTTCCGTGGTGACTTTCTTCAAGATCTTCAAAAATATTCTGTTTGTTCTTATTCAACTTTTAACATGGTATGTAGGTAGATACTTTAAATACGTCACCCTAGAGCTGCACATTGAGCTATTGGCGACGGTCCAGGAAACATCCCTGAGGTTGATCAGAAGACATGCCATCGCAAATTTGATCCTCAGCAGAAGGGATGGCTCCCCTGCTTTGGTAGCTCGACGACCTGCGCGCGAAGTCGAACACTTTACGATAGAGCAGTTTAACGAAAACCAATACCGCCCACCCTCGGTTCCTGCGCAGGCTGATCAAAGTAGTCACCCACCAGCTTGCTAATGCTTGACTTCGGTGTTCGGCTGGGAACCGCGTCTTTCCAATCGGTCCACATCGGGACCTTTTTAACGAGGAGATTTCTTTTTTTTAAATTCTCATTTGTTTATTTTTAGTTAGAAGACAAATTCTTGACAAGGAAATTAAACACTTAATTTTAATGTCAAAATTTATGCGTTTGAGTTTCAAATGAAGTAAAGTATTCTGGAAATAAAAAATTTATTTGAAACTCGATTCCTAATTTTTCTGAAGCTCTAATTTAGGCCATGTTTAAATGGATTTGAGAGAAGATTCTACCTTATAAACACCCTATTATGTTCCTTTGAAATATTAGTTTTTAAGCCTACATTAAAGTATCAAAAAAAAAAGATTACTTACGTGAATTGATGAATAAAGCAAATTTATAAAATGAGTATTTTCAATAAATGAAATGTAAGTTATTATTCAATTTGAAATTTTTTCTTACTTTCCTTTTTAGGGTAATTTGACTTACGAAGTTCTTCAAAATATGAAATATCTTGATTGCTTTCTGTCTGAAACCTTAAGAATGTATCCTCCTCTAACTAGGTATGCATTTTAAAGTTGTTTTAAGTTATATCTCTATACTTTAAAATACATTATTATTATATGTAGTATATGTTATAATGTGCATGTATTTAGTATCTGTTATAAAGTATTTTCATTATAGTTACTATCTATTTAATCCTTCTAAGCTTATTAGACAATAATATTTTATTTTATAACCGGCGTTCAACAGCCAACCTAAACGACCATCAATGTTCAACTCTGCAGTCTTGTCATTTTGAATCCAACAGAGAAGACACGGGAGCTCCTGGATCAAGCATTGGGACAGACTAGCTTCCGATGAAACTAACCCTCATTTGCGTTACAGGAAGAGGAAAAATACGAAAACTTTCCATGGTTAGCCCGACTGCAAGGTCACACTAACCCATGGTCCGTCTATCACTATGGTCAGTGCGAGCCGTGAGCAGAATTCGTACCAACCAGCTACAGCTGGTTCAACAATCAAATCTGGACACCACCAGCTACAGTAAATCTGGATCACCTCATTGGAAGGCGAACGCTCCCCCCTGAGCCACTGCAGTTTCCAAACTATTATGTTATTTTATTTTATAATCATTGTTAAACAGTCAATCCAATTTTGAACATAAAACTACCAATACTGAACTCAGCAAACTTGTCACTTTTAACCCAATCCAAAGACAACGGACCTCCTACGTCAGTATGGGCAGAAATTTTCCTTTCGATGAAACTTTTTGATGAACTAGGACTTTTGATGAAACGAACCCGCATTTGCGTTACTAGAAGTGGAAAATATCTCCAGATTAGAGCGACGGAAAGAGGACACTAACTCATGATCCGTCTACCACTGAGGATACTTTATATCCGCAATTTGGTCAATGCGGAATTCGTATCCATCAACCAACTCCGGGATATGAACCCTGAACATCTCCTTGGGAGACGAATGCTCTATCCTCTAACCCCTCTCCCAAATTATATTAAATGTTTTGTGACTAATATGAAATATATAATTTTCTTCTTTTTTTTCTTCTTCTTCATAACAGAACAGAAAGAAAGGCTGATTCCACCTATGAATTAGGAGACACGGGTATCCTTCTTGAAAAAGATATGCTCGTCAGTATTCCAATATACGCACTCCACCATGATCCAAAATATTTTCCAGATCCTGAAAAGTTTAATCCCAACAGGTAAAATCTTTCCTGCTATGATGATTATTTAATATGCATCCATAAAAAGTTTTCATGGCAGGGTATCATTTTATTGAATCAGAAAAAAAATCGGGATGATTGAACATATATATTTTTAGGATTGTCTAGATCAAATAAATACAAGCACTCGGAGTGAGCCGTAGTGGCTCAGGAGATAGAGCGTTCACCTTTCAATGAGGTGAACCGGCTTCGAATCCCAGCGATGGCAGGTCGATACGAATGTCGCACCCGGATCGCACCGACCACGTTGCTGATGTAAAAATATCCTCAGTTGTAGACGGATCATGGGACCCTTGTCGTTAGGCTAAACGTGGGAAGTTTTCGTGGTTTTTCTTACCGAGAACCCAAATGAGGGTTAGTTCCCCCTTTCAATTAAAATTACAAGGCTACAGAGTTGAACATTAGTGAACGTCAACTCAAAATTGGGTCGGTTGTTCAACGATAGTTACAAATTAAAATAAAATCCTCTAACGCCAAACATTCTCCAATACTGCATCTCAGTTATTAATATTATTTTTTTTAAAGTTTAGGATAGCCTGGTTAGTGGGATGTTGGGCTCGTGTTTGAGAAAACGTGAGTTTGAATCCCACAGGCCAAAAATTCCTTATGTGACGGGCGCTAGTTAAATCTGTCGAGGTCACAAAGTCCTCCAAGTTCCCTTAAAAATCAATTCCTCTGGAGGTACTGAATTGCAGATTGATCGTTCTCTTTATCTGTTAAAAATTTACTATCAGTGGATGAATGAATGGATGTAAGAATAGGTCCTCACTGTAAAACGAGCTGTAATGTGCATGTGGCTGAAGTCTTATTCTTGGCCATAGATGGCGCCACTAAAAAAAACAAGAAACGCACTCTCTGCCTCAAAAATTCGCTTGATTTCCAGCAGGCTTGCTGGCATTGGCAAACATTGGTAGTCGTAAAAGAATAAATTTTAATTCACATTAACTTATCCTCCTGTGCGATTTTTGCACGCAGAGATCTGTATCGATTCAAAATTCTACGCCTACACCCCGGCAGTTTCAGTGACTCCTACATTCTTATAGTCAGTGACTACTTCAAAACTTGAATTTATTCTTCTTGAATTCACAAACTTTCAGTTGAACTCACAATTCTCCATGAGAAATGCTCAGAACTCTCTTATTCACAAACTCTAGTTGAATTGATCCCCTTAAAGAGAAACTCTAAAAACTCCTTTTCTTTTCTTCTACGAAATTCAATTACTTTTTTTTCAAGTATTTCAAAATTCCTATTTTACAGCCTCTTAGAGAGCGCTTCATACCATGCATGTAACAACTCTGATCTTTTTACCTTTCAATGTAACTTATCCATTAAGTTCTTGATTACTGTCATCTATTGTGACTTTCTTCAAAATTTTGTTTTCCATTTGCACTTTCTTTATTCGTTTTCTTTTTTTTAACTGATGTGATGCATCTATGTATTATGTGAGCTAGACCTGTGGCCAGACGTGGACTATACGGTTAAGGGTTTTGCAAACCTAGGTACGTGTCCACGTCTGGAAGAAAAGAAAAAAAAAGTCGTAAAATAATTGGGTCGGCTGTTCATCAGCGACGGTTATAAAAACCGCATGAGTAACAGAATTATTTTTGTTAATAGATTCACCCCTGAGGAGAAGGGCAGAAGGGATCCCTACGTGTACCTGCCTTTTGGATCCGGACCCAGAAACTGCCTCGGTATGAGGTTCGCTCTCCTACAGATGAAAGTGTGCCTCGTACACATCATCGCTCACTTCAACATAAGTCCATGCTCGAAGACGCAAGTGAGTACACCACTTTTAATTTTTTTTAAATAAAAATAATTACATCTATGAAGGACTTGAAACATTGACTATTGCCAAAGGTTCCAGAATTGTGTTGCAATGAATCCTAGTGTTCCTTGGGGGAGTTAAAGGGGTTCCACAAGTTTGCACTTTTAATAAACAGAGATGAGTTTTGATACTTCTAATTGTGTTTAAATCAAACTTATAATTCACAATTTATGTAATGCTACGGTTGCCTTTATGAAATCATTGCAAGTAAAATGACTATGTAATAGAAATAGAAAATTTCTAATAACAATATTATGAAAAAACAAGCATTTATAAAATACTTCCTTAGTATTTCCTATCGCGCTTTTCAAATTAAAAGAACTAAATTCCTTAATAAAGAAATACGTTTCCCTAACGTTTGTTTCAACGTCACATATGTTCCCCATTTTCAACGTTTATAGCAGTTCTTTTGAAATTTCATTTCGAAGTAAACCATAATGCGGCTTAATGAAATCCGTTTCAGCTTATGCATATACACTGAGTGGCCAAATTATTATGACCACCCCTTCAGTCGTCTGCTTCCATACCCTTTACGGCGCAATGTGCGTCGAACAGTACGTTCAGAGACGTTCACAGTTGCTCCTTAATTAAGATCACTTGCAATTTGTCGCACTGTTGCTCTCCTGTTGCGCTGCACAACCCTGACCAGCCTTCTCTCTGATCGAACATTCAGTACCCTGTGACGACCACAAGTCTGACGTTGAGATCCGGTTTTTTGCTTGATTGTCCATTCTTTGTACACATTAACAACTGCTGCTCTAGAACACTTCACAGCCGTTTTGCTGATGCTCGTTCCGACACATCTCGCACCCACAATCATTCCAGGTTGAAATTCAGTTAAATCACTTTTCTTTCCCATATCTGAGAAAGCAACACAGTATAACTGATGACTCACTTGTCCAGCATTCCCGTGTTATGGTTATCTTGCCCTCTAGCGGCAACGCTGTGACGCAATATCTCATTTGCATAAGACTGTGAGGTGGTCATAATAATTTGGCCACTCAGTATATGTTACTGTGAATGACGGGAATGTGGTTGTTGACTTCCACCGATGAATGATTTTTCTTTTTACTACCCACATAATATTTTGCTCCATTGTTTAATATTCTAGACTAAATATGAATACAATTCTAAATGTGTTTCCTTTTCAGATACCGATGCAGTTTAATCGTGGTTTCGGAATATTGCAACCCAAAGACGTACTTCTTAATATGGAGCCAAGAAAAGATTGCGTGCAAGTATCCTGACAGGCTAATACTGGATTATTCTCCCGAGCTTTTTTTTCTTCCCGGAATGCTTAAAATTATAGAGAAATGTTTGCTTTATTTTTTTAATCTTCATTGAATACGTTTGCAAATAAATATTTTAGCTAAAAGGTAATATCGTATTTTTATTGCTTTCAAGATGAAAAACAGAAGAACGTTTAAATATTGTGAGGGGCTCGAAATATTTTGAACGTTTACCAGATGACAAGTCAAAAAAATTAAAAAAATTGCACAGAAGCAAATTTATGTTCTAGATCAGGGGTTTCCAACTTACATGCCATAAAAAAACACCAGTCAAATGACGGGCCGCAACCTTATAAAAAATTTATATAGGACTCTTTTATGTTTGAAGGAATATTAAATATTACTGTCAGATTTTTATCAAGTTGTACAAAACAAAAGTATTGAATTACAAATTAAAATAAGAAGTAGATTTTTACCTAAGAAATACATTTTTTTGCCTCGTTGGTATGTTACATTTCACAGAAACGAAGAAATTATGTTTTTTTTAACGAAAGAAAAGTATTTTAAACCCATATAGATTTTTTACGAAAATTGTCAGCAAAAAAATGCCAACTAATATATTTTAGTTCGCGGGCCGCCAGTTGATAACCGCTGTTCCAGATTGCAAACAATTCATATTTTGTACAGAGAGACTCATCACACCTTATCCTTTTGACTCGAATTAATAAGACATTCTATAGATAATAAGAGCTCTTAGAATTTAATATTATGCGTGTGTACTTGTTGAAAAAAAGAATAGACTAGAGTAACCGAGAGTCTACAATTGTGACTGAGGTTGTAGGTTTACACCCCGAAGTCACTTAAAAACCTCAGAGTTTACAAGTATAAAAGTATACAAGCTGTTCATTATGCCAATCATAAAAAAAAATCTTCAATCTTCGTGGTCACGCCATACTATCCTTTCCTTAATTATTTTGGAATGTCAAAGGTTCTCGATTCCCGTCCCTACCATAGATGTTTATTAAAAAAAAAAGTCCCTACCATAGATGTTTATTAAAAATTAAAAAAAAGCTTGAAGCATCTGCTTAAAATTCCAGCGAAATATTTTCTTCAAAAATAAGAAGATTGTAATAAACGTTGAAATGTGTCGAGCGTTGCTGTTGATGTACTTAAATGTTCCGAACTTATACTTACTGTGGTGTGTGTGATTTAATGGCATCTGGACATATTTTAATTATTGCCAAAATTCAATACATTTGACAATATCGCTGACATCTCTTGAAAATACTTAAAATTTAAATCAATGTTGTATAGTGAACTCAAAAAAATGGCCCACCCCGAAAAACTTTATCTAATGATCGGATCTTTACGTTCTAGGACTCTATCTTAATGGCTCAAAGGGTTGACCTCAAATATGCTAATTAATAAGTGGGGGTGATATTTCAACTTACAAAATGAGACACGAAAACGTACTTTCTCTGAATAAAAATACCTTTTTTTCGACGGATTCGAATTTCGGACTCCCCTAGGGGATAGCCGCAATCTGGGAAATATAGTTCTAATAGTTCAGTTAGGAGAGCTGTCCAAAGTTTTACTTTGACTTATTGCCTATTTCGCTATATCTCGAGAAATTTTGAAGTGAGTTGAAAAACTTTTTGCAAACAATTATAAAATTCGTTTATCCAAAGATAATTACAAAAATAACTTTTAGTAAATATTTATTATTTTTTACTATTTTATTTAATAAAGGTCGAAAAAATTTGAATTGTACTTCTTCTTTCATAATTTAAAAGAATATAATTTTGCATGATAAAATACAAAATTTTAGCAAAATCTGTTTATTAGTTCCTAAGAAATTAAATTTAAAAAAAAAGAAACAGATATTTAAAATTCGATTTCTTAGGAATTATAGTACTGATTTTGTTCAAATTTTGTATTTCGCTTTGTAGAATCATATTCTTTTAAATTTTGTATAAAATTGTATATCTGATAATGTAAATTTTTTCTATCCTTTATTAAATAAAATAATAAAACATAATAAACATGTACTAAAAGTTATTTTTAGCAAGGAATTATCTTTCGATAAACAAATTTTATAATTGTGTGCAAAAATTTTTCAGTTCGCTTAATAGTTTTTCAAGATATAGAGGAATACGTAAAAAGTAGAATTAACATTAAGGAATCCAAACTTTAGACCACTCTCCTCCTGACCGAACTATTAGGACCCTATTTCTCAGATTGTGGCACCCCCCCCCCCCTATATTTTAGGGGGTCGAAAATAGGAATCAGTCGGGGAAAAAAAGGTATGTTTATTCGGATAAAGTACGTTTTATGGGTCTGATTTCATTACTTAAAATATCGCCTGCGCTTATTCATTAGCATATTTGAGGTCACCCCCTCGAACCATTAGGAGAGTCCAAGAACATGAAGTTCCGATTATTAGATCAAAAGTTATTCAGAGGGATTCGTTTTTTTAGAGCACTGTACAAGATAATATTAAAAAGTGATCTAAAAAGTGATGTAGGCCAAAAGTAGCTGGTTGAATTATATTACAATTAATCAACAGTTTTCTTCATTTACATACTATTCATGTTCAGCAGTATATGATATCATCTGTCTTGAATGTTTAATCAACATTCTAAAGTATTCAGTAGTCAAGATTTAAAATAAACCATAGAAACTATTGTAAAAATTGAATATAAAATATACTTCCATTTGTAATAACCACGCTTTTCAAATGCACTATGATATTTAAAATTGGTGTGAAATATATTTTTTTTTTAAATATACACGATAAAACTATGATATAATTTTTCAAAACAAGTTTGGTTACGGTTTGTTTGCAAAAATTTCAATTAATCAAGATTTTTTATACAGTTTATTTCAATAGCAAACAAAACAACAACTTTTTTAACAATGTTTACAAATATTTTTCAGCAACCTGTCAGTCAATTTCGCCAAAAAATTGAGTAGTTTATTTGTTCTATTGAACACAATAAAGAATAAACAAACTTTGACCCTTTCAACTAACTTAGTTATCAATTACAACTTAACAGCAGTTAACACGCAACAACATTCTATTGTATAACCCTAATGGAAGTCCCAAGAATATTTCAATCAATATTTTTCAATGAAATTAACTCTATATTACCCAGACATGCAAAAATGAAATCGATTATTATAATTATCTTCGATCTTAAAGAACAACATATCGTAAATGGGTTTTTCATCTTTTTTTTTCCACAGGATGTTATTCTTGTTTATTTATTGAAGTCTATCAAAGAAAATGAATAACAGAGAAGCATAAAAAGGTTATTAAAATCGACGAAGACGAAGCATATTGGATTTCAAATTAACTCGCATTTTAAAAAAATATTTTTTGTGCATCGGTACGACTGTGTTTTTATTGTACCAAATGAGCGGTTTTAATGGAAAATCTAAAGTATTTCCTAATACGGTTTTTGTAGAACCAGATTCGAAAGCTATATACTCTAAACAATCACTGCCTTATTTCCAAAGTACGTATTTCTTTTTTTTTCTCTATTTCCTTTATTTATTACTAGCAGTACTCTGCGTGCATTGGAACGCTTTCAGTTTAAATTTTAATTTTGTATTTAAGCGTGTAAATGAGATTTGCGATTATGATTTGAAATGAGATTTTTATTTAATGATGAAAAAACCAGTGATAGTCTCAACAGTTAATTCTCAAGGATATCGTTAGTGCATTTTCAAACAGACATGTATGGTGATGCACACGGACCATGAAACATATTTTGGATGATGATCTGAAATAAGTCTGGATCAATGGCGACATCAAGTATTTCTGCTGATACGAGTTGACCAATTTGTCATGGTGTGATTTTTTCAATAAGCCATATCATGTGGCAATTCTCTTTTTTTGCCATTCAATAGAATGCATCAAACACCGCGTCTCTCCAAAAACATAACGCTCCGCAATAAAACCAAGTATAGAGCTTAATATTTGTTTTAACTATCGTGCTGTAATGCATATTGAAGATCCGATGATGCTTGCCTAGGTTACAAAAGCTCTTTAATTTTAGCTCAAGCAGGATGCATGTGAATGTAATAAATAACTCTAGCTGCCCATATGCGCACCGATACTTGTATCACCGAATGAAGTCATTTGGAAACACGAATGTACCGACATTTATTCGCCAAGAAAAGTTTCTATTGACTTGTTTGACCCGATAACAACGCTGATAATGACTCGGCTGGCAACGTTAAATCTGGTAGTTTCACTTTGCCTCCAGAACAGCAAATTCCAGCTGTTTCATTCTTAAATTTGGGAGCACTACAAAACATACATAATTGATCCATTTTCCGATGATGACGCTTGGGTGAAGAATATAGTTTGTTGTCGGATCATAGTGAAATGCTCTGAGATTCAAATCAGAGTATTGGCAACGTCTGAATAGCGAAATGCGTTCTTGATAGATTTTCATTCTTGCATCCCGTTGCTCTGATGTTTCCGACGAACGGGCTTGAGTAGTGCGTTCTCGATCGGATTTCATTCCTGCTTCCCGTTGCTCTGATGCTTCCGACGAACGGGCTTGAGTAGCGCGTAGTTGGTTTGTTGGGTAGACTATATTTGAGGATGCCCCTTGATTCTCCCCCAGTTGTGATCGCGGTTGATCGCCAAGCTGGGCGATGTTGAAAACCAATCGTGATTCTGACTGGTTTAGATTTTAATCGTGATTCTGATTGGTTTAGAATTTAGCGTGGTTTTTAAAGGAATTTTTTAAATTTAATTTCAGAGATCCCGTTAGTTCTACTTTGGATACCGGCTGGTAAGGTTACTTTTGCTTCTGGAACTAAAAATGAATACTGTAAATAAGATAAATCTTAAGTTTCTGTATGATTTGAATAACAATGGGAAAAAAGCAGTTATTGACTGGTGTATGAATGAAGGTTTAATTAGTAATAGATATAAATGTCCTGTTTGTGGGAAAGATATGTCTCTGGTTGAACGTAAAGATCAATCAGATGGCTTTGTCGAGTGAAAGGTACAAATGCTCCCCACATAAAACGATCCATTAGAAAGGAATCGTGGTTTGAGGAGAGTCATTTGAGTATGATTGATATTTTAATTTTTACTTGGATGTGGGTGTATGAAGCTAAATGATTAAAACGGAACTCAATATAAACAATGACAAAACTATAACGGATTGGAAGAATTTTTGTAGGGATGTGTGTGGATAGATGTACAAGAAAGAGTGAAATGATTGGGGGACCAATCATTTCACTACATGTACAATTGTAGAAATAGACGAGAGTAAATTTTTATTGCAACATTTAAAACAATGTCTAATCAGAAAATTCTATTCCGATTTTCGCTGATACCGCTGGAACGGTTTATCGCAGAATGTTCTAATGCCGACAGTGATCTTTCTCGTGCTTTGAACTATCTATAAGCCAAGTTTCATAGCTTTCTGTCGGATGGTTTAGGAGTCTATAATGGACAGACAGGCAGACACATATTCATTTTTATATATATAGACTAGACTCCATTGCTAGTTAAGAAATTTAGATTTAAGTAATCATACGTGATTGCAGATTGTTCCGTTTTATTTCGTTAGCAAATTAAACGAATATGGTTTCCAAAAAATAAGCTTTTAGAACTATAACACCTCAGACAAACATTTAATTAGTCCTATTTTTACGATATATATCGTAGAATTATTTCAAAAAAAATTATAGACTTGGCGACATATTTCAATAAAAAAAAAGAAACTATATAACGTTACGAGAGAATTGGATTTGATTGGACTGCTAAAATTAGCTGCTAAAATTAGCGCGTATTATGATATCATGCCCTTAACAAATCAAATGCGAGATAAAGAATTTTTACTTTTGTTTTACTGCAGAAAAAATTACAATATTTATTATTCTTTCATCAGTTTCCTTAAATGCGGACAGAAAGGCGAATATTTAAGAGTTATAATAAGAATTTTTATCAATTCTTATTATTTTTTAATTGATTATTGTTGTTAATAACTGTTATTATTAATAAGAAACAAAGCAAAAAGGAGGCTAGGCAACGTCGTTTCAAGAGTTGGAGATATAGATAAACGTTCGCGCTGGGAGCTTAGCATCCATTTAGCGTGCATTTAGTTGGAAACAGGTACTCTCCACAGGGTTAATGATTTTTCTTAACTTGCTACTATGTTTAGCTTGATACCTGTTCTCCGTATGGAGTAAAAAAAACTTAATTCCGAACAGCACTACAAAATCGCACACAAAACTTTCAGACAAATACCGACAAAAACAAAATTTTTCCTATGTTTTTTTTTATTTATTTAATATGAATTGTTGCCCTTCTCGGTTACTTTACATTAAATTAAACTAAAACATTTTTAGTAGCTCATTTCATCAAAATAAAGACTATCAGTATTCGGTAGCATCTGGCATAATGCTACAATTCGGGGCAACCTATGATACTTAAAATTTACCGCAGCAAAGGTTCTTTCTCCTGCATTTACTTTCTATGTAATAAACCTATAATAAAAATGTACAGTATTGGTGCAGCTGCAATCAGCACCAAGTTTACTCTATAACACGTTGAACCTATATAAGTGTATTTGTGATGAGCATTAAAACTGTACCAATTACCATCATGCATCATTGGTGTCTATAATAGTATGGAGAATTTTCACTGTATCCCGTAACGAATAATTACATTTTCTCCATTATAGCAAAATAGCATTTAGCAATATTAAATAATAAATATTCTTGTTCATCCACAAAAAGTCGTTTTTATTTTGTTTCAGAAGTTAAAATGTTCTCAGCAGATTCAAAGAAAAGTGAATGGTACGTGCGAAGTCCCCAATCCATGTACGGCAACCCCTACTGGGACTCGTCCCACCCTCACAAAGAAGATGAAAAAAATAATCAGGTTAAGTGGCAATGTGGAGATTCCAAGGAATTAAAGAAACTGATGACTCGATTTGCTCAAACCTCTAGTCTTCACGGAGCATCCTATGTCTGTTCAAGTCGCCGCGCTAACAGATGCTTGAAATACTTTTACAGGTTTGTGTTTCACGCAGGTCAGTTAAAATGAAATGTTAACTATATTTTAAACAGGTGGCCGAGTGGTCAGCGTGCATGACTGTGAAGTCAATGGTTGTGGGTTCGAATCCCGCTCAGGAGATGGATGTTTCTCTCTGTGTTCTATATTGTGGATGTTGTTCTATATTGTGTGATGTGGGAATGTGGCCCACCCTATAAGCGGGGATCTGTGTCAGTGTGGCTAGGGTAATGTTGCTCCCCTCTGTGACTTATGTTCACAGATGCCCACAGGGTAACGTTAAATGAGCAACACTTCCGGCATCTTCCGAGGGGAAAAACGAAAATTCAGTGCCTGCCGTATAAAAAAAAATATTTTAAACAATGATATTGTTAAAGTAGAGTTGTACAAGTACAATTCTGCCACGGGTAACATGGAATCCCGGCAAGCGACCCATATCCCAATAGCTCAACCAACCAGCAGTGAAGGATGAAATAGTGGAGAGGGGTTTATGACAATTTTCCAACGTCAAACGTATTCATAACAACTATTAGACTTGGTTTGTCGGTTGCCGCGTTGAGGACAAGCAAAATAATTAAGTAAGACATTGTATAGGACTGCATTTATGGAACTATTAGACGACTTAACACTTAAAAGTTAACAATTATAAGCAGCTTAATTTCTCGGTGACAAAAACTAATAGATAAAAATTGGAACATAATCTCATGAGCAAAAATACTCGCAAGTACAAAAATCACATGTGTATAGCGTACAATAACTAAGAACATAATCGCTTATGGAAACAGTCTCAGGTGGACAAAACTTCTTTCAAGTTTAATATCAGAACCTTGCAGCAACAAAAAATCGCGGATGCAAAATCTCGTTTTTTTACAGTTAAGTGAGGGCAAAACTTTGCAACAAGCAGAAAATCCTACATGAATAAAATACTATTGTTTATACTAATATCTACTTCTACGCGAAATAGACAAAGTCTGATTTTTTTCATTTTCACTTTGTGTGTGCTAACTGGCCTTATAGACAAAATGCAAATATTTATCCCAATCTAGTTAAATATAAAAAGAAGCTGCTTTGCATACATTCCTCACATAAAACTCGTTACAGGTTGAACTCCTTTTTTTGGTGTCGAAGGTTGAGGTAAATGTTTACAGTGAAAACGAAACGATTAAAAAGCTCCGCCCACTTCGAGTTGTCCATTGATTCAGTTCACCCTTAACTTAGTTCTCACAAAATTATGATCACTCAAGTTTTAGTTCCTCAAAAAAACATGTCCACGCAATGTTTATTCCTCTCGCGCTATTGGTTAGCAACTGTGGCTAATCTACTAATCCGATATTATTAAAATAAAATTAATATCTTAATATCTATATATATATTTCTCTTACACGTCGACAAAAAAAAGCCTCATTACAACTCCCCGAATGGCAACGCTAGAAAATCGACCAATGACTGCCGTTGAAAATGTCACATGCCAAATCTAGCTAAGATGGCTCAACATAGCGCTTTTAAAAACGGAAACGGAAATAACCAGAGAGAGCATAAGCTAGGCAGAAGCGAGTAGTCTTTGTCGATAGATCTCTATTTTAGTATTTTGTCGAAAGCGCTTTTTTTCACGAATTTATATATTACGAATTTATTTGACGATTTTTGATTTATATCACGAATTTATTTGTTTTACTAGAAGTTATTTGTTTATGCTGGTTTTTCCATTGCAATTCACTTATTTCAATTTTAATAGACTTAATGATAGCCAAAATTTTAACCTTTTTAAAGAGATATCAGTTTTAGAAATTTTATCTTAAGATTTTATACTATAGCACATTTCTAATAGGTTTAACGAATTACATGTCATTTATTTGAATTCAAATTTGTTTTACTGACTTAGTATTTACTAAAAAGATGTAATATTTTTTTTTTTTTTAAAGTTGTTAGATGGATTTGAATGATTGTTTTGAATTCTTAGAATTTTGTGCATTTGCAATGTACCTAAGTTAGTAGCGAGCTTGGTTTGCGAAACAAACCATATAAGATTGCGTAGCAATTTTCGGGGGTTGGCGAGTGTTACCGAGCAGGGGGCGCAGCCCACTAGTACTTCTTAATTATTCTTAAATTACATCCCTTTTCTTAAATTAAAACAATTTTATTAGCAATAGATTACTATTATTGTTATAATGATTATGTGATTGTTTGTTTAATCATTATTTATTATAATCATTAAATTATTATATTTTTATGATTATACGTATACTAATTATTTATTTACAATTATTTTCATTGAAATAGTTGGATAATTAATTGTTTATAACCCATACATATAAACAATCGGACTCCGATTTAAAGAATTCATAAGGACCGAAACTATTATTCGCAAAATCGGGAATAATTCGTAATATCGGGGACAAAATTTTTAAAAAATGACTAACCTTATGGAAAATCCGAACATATCAAATAAACATATACACAAAATAAATAGAAATCTTTTTACTCAGGAACTTAAAAATACGCGCTGATTAATTTGAAATTTTAAAGCATTTCGTGAGATAAGGTTTGCTTATTTCCTTGATTTCTTATTTTAAAAAGTTCTTTTTCGATTTCATGAGGAAAAGAAAATGCTCCTTCGTTTACATCTTGCTGCATGAGGTAAGTTTTCACTTCTACCAGCATTAGAAAAAGCAACAATTTTCACTGCAGATTCCTTATCATCGACTTCTGTGTCAGAGTCGCTATTCCCTATAAATCTACTTCATTAACTTAATAGAATTCGTTAAATCGCGAAATTCGGTAAATAGGGTTCGTTAAACCGGGATTCGACTGTATATATTGAAAGGTGCGTTATATGGAACATTTCAATAAATATTTTTACTGACACTGTGACGTATATTTTTCAAGAATTTTATTTTTCTGCCATTTTCAAGGATGACATCTATTATATATAAGTAATTTGATTCGAGAAAACACATTCTGTTCAAAAATTTTTGAAATACGCTATTTATTTTTTAATTTGAAACGGTTATTAACAAATTCGAATTTCAGAAAATACACAATTATCAAAAAAAATTAAAATTGGAATAAAGTTGCAAGTTTAGTAAATAAAATAAAAAAACAAAAATTTCATTAAAAAAAAACTAGAGATTAACTAAATGGTTTGTCCATTGATTTGGTCAATGGTGCATATTTGAGTCGTGGTGGTTCGGAGGAGTGTTCGCCTTCCAATAAAATGAATTCGAATTCCAGCGATAGCTGCTCAATACGAATTCCACACCCGGCTCGCACCGACCTAGTGCTCACGTAAAATATTCTCAGTGGTAGACAGATCATGGGTAAGAATCCTCTTGCCGTCTGGCTAACTGGTGGAGTTTTTCGTAGTTTTCTTCATTATGCAACGCGAATGTGGGTTAATTCCATCAAAAAAAGTCCTCTACGAAGGCCTCTCTTTGTCTTCTGGATTGGGTTCAGAATTACAAGGATGCGGAGTTGAACATAAGCTGTCGAACGTGAAAATTAGGGCGGCTGCTCAACGAAGGTTCTAAAATAAAATAAATGGTGCAATAAATAAAGTATTATTTTCAGACACGAAACATCTTTTGTGTCTTAATGAATGCATTTTTAGCATGTTTAAATAAAAATAATGCCACTTTTTGTGAAATGTTTATGCTTGGCCTAAACTGGGTTAATGAATTTTTCAGGGTAATCTTTTTCTTCTGCCTCTTACTTCTCATAGCCAGTTGCATTTTTCTACTAATGGAGGTATTCAGCAAAGAGTCTGCTTATGTCTACAGCATCAACAAAGACGTAGAAGTAGGTCGGGAGGAAGATCCACATTTTTTTCCAGTTTATCCAAGAATCACCATTTGCAGGAGGCCATCTTACAAGACAGGTAACCGAAATTATAGGAAGCATGTCTACTTTCTAAGTTTATCCATGTAAAACGCGCCAATAAGAATAAAACCAATTAATTTCTTTTGCCCGGTAAACATTTTATTTCTCATTCTACACACCTGATGGCAGCACCAGGATATTTTTAAGGTAATTGTAGATAGTTAGGGGCCGTTCAAAAAGTACGTACATCCCGAAGGGGGGGAGGGGATTTGCTATTATGTACGGTTTTGTACGATGGGGAGGGGGGGAGGTATTATACAAAGTACGTACTTTATAAACATACACCAAATTTCAATTTGACTTTATCCTACACCCTCCTTAAGTAAATATTTAATTTTATTTAAAACATAATTATTTTAATTTTTATGAAAAAGGGGGGTAGACTAATAAAATGTACGTACTCTAAGGGGGGGGGAGTAAGACCTTATGTACGGTAATGTACGAAGGGGGGGGAGGGGTTTAAAATTTCTCCATTTTTGTGTACGTACTTTTTGAACGGCCCCTTAGTTTATTTTAAACTAGTTGCAGCACTCATCAAATACGTAATACAAATACAAAAGTCAAAAAACAGGCACTTTTAAGACCGTTTTCTTGAAAATTAACCGATCGTTAAGGGGTTAATTTCTCTGTTCTGTCAGTCCATCTTGCTTTGTTAAAGCGACATTGTGATTATTAGAGAAGTTTGATACGTTAGGCACTATGAGTTGCTTTTTTTCCTTGTTAAAAAAATCGAATGACGAAATATTTCTTTAATTTTGACGAAATTCGTTTCTTCGGAGAAGTGATGATAGTTTGTTTTTCGTCACTTTGATGAAAACTTCTCTCGGAGCATACATCAGGAAACGGTTTCGACAAAAGCGAAGAAAATTTCATGATATTAGATTACCGATTTTTTTACAGAGCTATTAGCTAGAAAGAGAAAATGGCGACATCGCTATCTAGTGATAAAAAAATACTGCTGTGACTATACAGTAAGTTAGACAGAGGGATGTAGTGCTATCTTCCTCTAAGGTCGAATCCTGCTATGGAAATGAAATTCTGAACTCTTAAACTATATTGGTTTTGAACTCGTTAATTCGTAAGTGAACGATTTTAGAAAGTGTCACTTACGAGAATTCATATTTGAAGGATTAGGCTTATTCGAGATAGAATGGAAGGAACAGTTGCTAACATAAACAAATGCCACGTTTCAGAGCAACCGATCAGAATCGATATACACGATGACCTCACATGCAGGTATTTAATTACAAAGCACGGTGGAATTATTATGATTAGTGATCTACTTACTTCCAAAATAATTAGCCTTTGAGACATTGAACAGTTTAAAATTATCCTTTTATTTAAATTGAACTCTCTTATTATTACAGGCATTAATGGTTCAGATTTGGAGCTTTTTGAATATGCACTTCTATCTTTGGGATATCCTTTTAAGAGTCTCACTCCTAAAGAAAGTGCGTTACTTGTGGAAAATGCCGTCACTAGGAACAATATTTTTTTCAAATTGGCATTTCCAGAAAAAAAAGCTTTCAGCGAGAAGCTCAAAGAAGTGGATGAACGATACAAAAAATTAAAGAAATCCATAGCAAATTTTGACCTCCGACATTTCATCATCGAAAACAGCGCCAGGTAAGTTTGTTTTTCTCCATTTTTGGATTTACGACTTCTCATGTTCCGTAGTTATGTAATTTTGAACCCAATCCAGAAGACAAGGGAACTCCTGGATCGGAGAAAATTTGCCTTTGCTTAGGATTTTTTGATGAAACTAACCCGCATTTGCGATAAAAAAAGTAATAGTTCTTGAAGTTATACTTCTTATGCGACTTCCAACAAGGTTGCGTTAAACATTTAACGCTACATTTTTATTGGCCGGGGAAATCACGTGGTAGGATCCAGTTTTCCCTCATTCATTTCCATATTGTTTTGGTTCTCACAAGCACAAAAATAATAAAAGTATTGTTTTTCTATAAATATTTTTTTAGTTTGATTTGATACACATATAATTTAATAGGGTAGCATTTTTTATTTTCAAATTTAGTGGATAACAATTGTAAAAAATGAGTGAAAACAATCCCACGGACAATGCGACGGATTTAAGGTTATGTCAAGGTTCGTCTCTTGTGAATATCAATGGATTGTTAGGTTTTCTCTTTTGAAATTACATTATGATGCATTCACATATATTATTAATACAAATACATTTTCCAGGGCGAGACGATGAGGCAACCACAAGCACTTCCACTGGTTTAAGAGGTCCACGAGGGAAAAATGCACAATATTACCGTGATTACAGAGCACGGAAGCGAGCGGAGCAGGAAAAAGAGTCGTTGAATAGAACTAGTGTTCCTTCTACGATTGCTGATTCTTCTACAATTAACGTCGCAGGTTACGAAGTTTAACTTCTTCCGCGCGGAGGGACTCCACGCACTGTTTTTTTTTTTAATTTCGGATGAATCATGTTCATATTTTATCGAGATCCTTATATAAAATGCAAAATTAAAGCACTTATTACTAAGAAAATGTCATTTAAATTAAAGAGCAATTATATGATTGCTCTTGTTAAAGGCAAAATAAACATGACTACTAAGCACTGTCCATTATATATTTCCGTTCATAAAATGCAATATGAAAAGAATGACAATTATGAAGTACGTATCATTATATTCCTTACTACCTTTTTGAGTTCATTTGAAAAAGAAAAATCTTCAACAAAAAAAAGAAGAAGTGGTAGCAAAATGAAAGTATTCAAATTAATATTTATTTACCAAGTACATGCAGTTAAAATTAATATACAATATATTCTTTTTTTAAAATCCAAAATGAAATAAATATCTATTAACTACTTAGAAAAAAAATGGCGTCAATAAATGGGAAACCTGCAAGCGACATAGTGTGGGCAAAGAATATAGAGGGGCTCCCCTCTTTATTCATTGGTGTGGGTTCCATTCTATTTCGAGTAAGCCAAACCCTTCAAGTAAAAATTCTCTTAAGTGACACATTCTATATTCTTTCACAAAGATTTAAATTTTTTCACTATATATTTCTTACTTAACACAAAAACAGACACAAAGCCATGAGGAACATAAACAAACTAATTATGCATCGAGGTTGCCATATACACAAAGAAAAATATACGACGGTTACAATAAAATACACAAGCAAATGTTACATTTAAGCAAATTAAAAGACGGAGACGAAAAAGAATATATTTCAACTTATTCGAGGTGCGATACGGCTCTGCATTGAATTAACTTCACGTTAATTAACATTCTAACTTATGTGGAGAAACTTAGCTCAACTTTAACACGCCATTTTGCTTATAAATGATCTGCTGGAGCTGACGTCATAGGTCACATGTGGTGGTATGCTTGATCTTCTTCTTGAAGTGCAAGTACCCAATTGAAAAACTGAAATAAAAACGTCTTAGAGTTACAATACTTCTGAATGCACAAACAAAAGCATATTAGAAGCAAGTCAGCATTTTTATGCATACAGAAAAAAAAATTCCATTTACTTATTTTTAAGCAAAAAGAAAGAAAACCCTTAATTTACTTTCTGCTAAATTTACAATAAAAAGTACCCTTAAGTATTTTTTTTAAATTCTCAAAATAACTGTGGGAAAGGAGTTAACAAAGAAAGAGAAAGCCTTCTTTTTTTCAGCTTGAAGCTGTCATAGATATCCCAATCCCACGATGAAAGTTTAGTTTCCGGACGATTATTATAAGGTATTATCACTTGTTATAAAATGTTGTCTATTAATACAAAATAAAATTTTTAAAAACCCCTGATCATTTTGAGTTTTTTTTTTTTTTTTTGAAAAGTACAAAAACTACTTAATTTTTTGAAACTTTTTTAATTGCGTCAACTTTTTTAATTACGTCAATTTTTTTATTAGTTGCCAAATACGATTCACTTCAAAATTATGAAAAACTTGTTAAAAATTTTCAGTGCATGCGCAGTATAAAAGAATTACCTAGCTTAAATACTCATAACTTTCGCAGTTTTATACGATTTTTTTTTTTAAATTTAAATTCGACAATTTTGTAATTAATCTGACATTGCTCCAAAAGTTTTGTTTAATTCCATTGAATATGTCTATAAAGTTATAACAAAAACACGTGAAAAAAAATTTTTTTTAATGAAAATGTCCATATCTCCATAAATATGTACTTCGGGTTCACGAAACTTCATGCAATGATTAAAAATAACAACTAAAATAATCTATACAAGTTATAAGCTTATTGTTTGGTTTTCTGGAATAGAATGTTCAGAAAATACTTGCTTTCTTTCGCAATTTATTATTGGTCTCTCCAAACTCTGATAGCTTTAAATTTAATTGTTAAGTATGAAAAATAGCATGATGTCTCCTCCATTATTGTAGGGTAGTGCACATTCTAATTAGGATTAACAATCTATTTTTGTTCTGAAAATAATTTGAATCCTGCTTTTAGTAACGTTTCTATCTGTTTTTAAGTGTATCAAATTGTTGCAAAATATTTTGTTCTAATTTTTAAATTTTTCTCCTGAATTTTGTGTGTGCAAAACATCCCAACTTTTATGAACACAAGAGTGGGTTTTAAAATAATAGATATTAAGAATAGAAAGATTAGAACTATCGATTTAACTTTTTTTGGGGAGATTTCCGTATTGCTATCTGCGGCAGCAGAATAACCTTAGCAACTTCCGAGCAGTGGCCCACGAGAAAAAAAAAAAAAAAAAACATCACACAAATGGGTAGACTTGAAAGGTGTAACTCGTAGCCACCCCCGGGCAACTTCTACATGTTTTTTTTTTTTTTAATGCAAATTTAAAATCTATTTGGCACCTTGGCGATTATAGTTGGCGCAACAGATCACAATACGGAAAAGTCCCTTTTTTTATCTGAAAAAATAATACTAGTAAAAATTGCAAAACTCAACTATTCAATATTATTTAAGTTGTTAATCTTGTTTCAAACTTATGGTCATTGTATGCAAAAGAAACTCAGCATTTTCGCTGTCGAATTTTTTTTCTAAATAAAACCGATTGCTTAAGTGGAAAGTGGTGTTAAAGATTATCTTATTAACATTTTTGCTGTAAAACTTTTTTCATTTCTCCGTCAAATTGCAGGAAAAACATTGTTTTGAAACGCTTAAACTTTTCATTCCATTTAATGTAAATAATGGTTTAGTTTCTTTTTTTTTTTTTTTCATTATTATTATTTTGATGATAGTTTGTTGTTTTAGATTAGGATAAATTACAAGTTTTCATCATTAGTTTATTTTCATATACATTTATTCTTTAGTGTTTAGAATATGAAAGATTTGTTTTTAAGTAATTTATAGTGTTGTGTGAAAATATCTATAAATATCGATTTCCTTTTAGATTTATTTTTATATTGAGGTATAATATGTTTCTGGTGTCAAGAAAATATAGGGTCTGTAATTTTTCACGCATGCCCGAAATCGCACCCTATTTTAAAATCATTTCTGATCAACTTGTTCCTATGCTTTTTTTTAAATTTAAAAACGCTGAGTGTTACCCATGCTTTTTTTCAAAGTTCTGTTCTATTGAGAAAAATATGTCGCATCAAACGAAGTTTACATTAAAAATCTTTGTAAATTGAAAAAAATTCTAAAATCCACGTCAGTGGATTAGTTACGTA
Organism: Parasteatoda tepidariorum; assembly: GCF_982258835.1. Lineage (NCBI taxonomy): Eukaryota > Metazoa > Arthropoda > Arachnida > Araneae > Theridiidae > Parasteatoda > Parasteatoda tepidariorum. Next base: position 97,930,357 of record NC_141763.1, read on the forward strand.
ATAAAAAAATAAAATATTAAGATAATTTCTATGAAATTTTTTTTTAATCTTTTAAGATTTTAACTCAGTTAATTATTAAATACTTAAAGTCAGTTTTTTAAAACTTAATCACGTTGTATTACTAGTTATATATCTTGAACAACAATACTTTCCTCAATTGAGTGAATAGACCAGATTCAAGAACAGAAATTACCTAATAAATTTTGCAATATAGTATTTCACTGTTATGCTATAGGCTTCATGTGCCTATCGTTGATAGTTGAGGTACCGTTAGTCATCTAAGAATTTTTATTTCGAGTGTTATAGAATATAGCCTCCAGTGGTTCAGACTGACTATGACTTTATACGACAGTAACATTCAGTAGGAAAAAAGGTCTAGCATGTTTGAAACCTGATGTAATAATTTAAAACCTGATGTAATTCTTTTTTTTTAACATTTTTTGGGAAATGTAATTTTTTGCAAAAGTAAAACATGAAGGAAAAAAGAAAAACCCACACAATCCTGTACTTCTCATAAAGTAGTATCTAATGGTCATATTGTAAAGGGTCAGTAAATAATAAAAAGTATCCATTATAAAATTCAGAGTCAAGTTATGTAAGTGGCTCCACTCGGAAATTCCGTCGAGTGAAATATTAATCTCATAAATTCCCATCCACTTGTGAATGAAAGAAAAACAAACTATATTGAGGCATTTGCATATGGAAATAAAAACCTTTTTATCATATTCTATATTAAATGTTAAGTTGCAAACTTTATATATTTCTAATATTCAAAATATTGTACACAACAATGTTTTGAGAAAAACATTTTTCCTAACAAGACTTTTGATAAAACAGTGTAAAATAATTTCAGTTTTTCATTTTTCCTAATTTTTTTTTTTAAATTTGAGTTATTGAATATTCCATTCATTTTTTTTTTTTTTTTTTAACAAAACAAAAATACGTGTTATATCCGGAAAAAAAAATTATACAGAAAAAATGCATTTTCTTGAAATAAAAAGAGGAGTTAAGTATTAAAAATTAGTACATAAAATTATAAAACAAAAATTAAAAAAATTAATAATCATTTTGTATAAATTATTGATATAATATTTGTAAAAATGTGACGCAAAGTTTATTTCGGCAATTTATGAGGAATCGTGTAATGAAATTATATAGTAATATAAATATAAAAATTAATAATATAAATACACCCCCCAAAAAAATAGCGCTAAAATAAGTTCTGAAACAAAAACTAGATATAGAAGTAAAGTAAGCAGCTATCCAGGAAACAGGTTTGTTGTCACAGGCGGTGTGAAAGTGCTTGCAACAAACATACTGCAACAAAGAAGCGAATTCTTGTTGCTGTTTCGTTCGGTATGAAGCCACCATTATTAGTCATTCTTCATTCGGTTCAAAGCATAAAATGACATCGGAAACAATACCTCATTTGTCTAGGTAGCAAAATTTAAGTTTTTTTCCCTCGCGAGTCCCACCACCGCTATACTTATTCTACGATGCATAAAAAGTTACGCCTCGTGATACTTAATCGCAAAATAGTGTATAATTGCAAAACCTAATATTATTTCATTTTTCAGTTGCGAAGAAATTTTTGTGGAGTGTACTGCAACTGTAGCGGAAATCGAGTGCTGCGAAGTATTCAAGCCAGTACTGACAAATTTAGGACTCTGTTATACATTGGAGGAGAATTTTGAAATAGTAAACACAGAAGAGAAACTCTCATCGTCAGTTCTCATGTTAGAACTTAACTCACCCCCCACCACAAGTGAGATTATTTGCTGTTCTTATTTTATTTTCATTCTATACCCGTCGTTGAAAATACGACACAATTTTGAGTGTGCGACTACTAATGTTCAACTCCATAGCCTTGTAATTTTGAACCCGATCCTGAAGACAAGGGAACTCCTGGATCAAATATTGGCAGAAATTTGATTTCGTGGATGACTTTTTGATGAAACCAACCAGTTTTTGCGCTATATGGAGAGGAAAACCACGAAATTATCCCACGGTCAGCCAGTCGGCAAGGAGACTCTAATTGATGATCTGTCTACAACTGAGGATATTTTACGTCAGCACTGTGATCGGTGCCAGCCGGGTGGGGAATTTGAATTGAAAAGCCACCGCTGAGATTCGAACCAGGTTCACCTCATTGGAAGGCGAATGCTCTATCCCCTGACCCATCACGGCTCCTGTTATTATTGAACTGTGTATGTATTGTAGAAGGGCCGAGATAGCATGGTTCGAGGAACGTTGTGCTCGTGCTCGGGAGAATGGGAATTCGAATCCCCCGCCGGCCGAAGATTCACCTTGTATTAAATAGTGACTGGTGCACGTTAAATCTGTCTGGATCACAAATTCCTCCAAATTCTCATAACAAATCAGTATATTTGAAGGTAATGAATTGGAGATAGATCATTCTCAGAGGACAAAATTACGATCAGTGATGAATGAATGGATTATGATTGGGTCCTCCCTGTAAAATGGGCGATAAAGTGTGCGTGGCTGAAGACATATACTTGGCCATTGGTGGCGCCATTGAAAGAACAAGAAACGCACCAATTGCCTTAAAGATTCGCTTGATTTCAAGCAGGCTTGCTGATTTCATATTTTATTTTATTTTATAATCGTCGTTGAACAACAAACCAAATTTTAGGTTTATGACAATCCATGTTCAACTCCGTAGCCTTGCTTTTAACCCAATCCAGAAGACAATGGAAATCCTGTATTAAGTATTGGGAGAAACTTGCCTTCATGGAGGACTTTTTTAATGGTACTAACCTGCATTTCTGTTACATGGTGAGGAAAACAACGGAAACCATCCACGGTTATTCTGATAGCAAGAGGATTTTAACCCAGATTTAACGTGCACCAGTCACCCTTTACTACAAGGGGATTCTTCAGCCTGCTGGATTCGAACTCCTGTTCTAACGAACAAGAGTCCAATCACCTAACAACCAGTCTATCCCACCCTCTGGTGATTTTTTATTTTATTTTAATACTGTCGCTGAACATCCGATCCAATTTTATGGATTCACGACTACTAATGTTCAAATCCTTGTCATTTTGAACCCAATCCAGAAGAAAAGGGAACTCCTGGATCGAGTATTGGGAGAAATTTGCCTTCGTGGATGACTTTTTGAGGGAGCTAACCTGCATTTGTGTTACATGGAGAGGAAGACCACGAGAACCTCCCGCGATTAGCCTGACTGCAAGGGGACTCTAACCCATGATCCGTCTACCACAGAGGATATTTCATGTCAGCACTGTGGTTGGCGCAAGCCGGATGCCGAATTCGTATCGACTGGGTTTCGAACCCGGTTCGCCTCATTGGAAGGCGAACGCTCTATCCCCTGAGCCATCGCGGCTCGACCTCTGGTGATTAGTAAGTGGCATAAGTAACATCCCATAAAATATTACCAGTTGTTGCTACTTCATAAATTGCATTTTGTTATCCAGCAGTTATTATTATATCCCATAAAATATTACAAGTTGTTGCTACTTCATAAATTGGACTTTGTTATCCAGCAGTTATTATTATACTATCCCATAAAATATTACCAGTTGTTGCTACCTCATAAATTGGATTTTGTTATCCAGCAGTTATTATTATATCCCATAAAATATTACCAGTTGTTGCTACTTCATACATTGGATTTTGTTATCCTGTAGTCAACATTATATCCCATAAAATAATACCAGTTGTTGCTACTTCATAATTTGGGATGTACTATCCAGCAGTTATTATGTCCCATAAAATATTGCTAGTTGTTGCTACTTCATGATTTAGATTTTGTTATCCGGTAGTTATTAGTATATCGCATAAAATATTAATAGTTATTGCACACCAAAGTGACAGCTATCTACTCTAGTGTCGATAATGAATGCAATTAAAGACGATCTTTTTTTGTGGGACAATTAAAAATTTACCCAGGTTTTTTCTAATAACGAATAAAACTATTTTTATGTTTTCACATCTGGTACACTATTTCAGGTATAAGCACGCATCTACAAAGGAAAAGAAATTACAAAAATATATTGAAATCACCCTTAACATTTACTAAAAATGATGCTTAAAAGTTTATCATGGTCAGTTAAAAGTTACGATTGAAGTTAAATTCAACGCTAGAGTCGAAAGCGGTACAAATTATCAATATATTGTAAAAGATAACGTTTCGTTAGTGAACCTGTGAGAGCACCAAAAGTTATCTTTTTAAATAAATGGCAATGGGGACAGGTGTTTTTCCTAATGTCAGTAACGAAAACCTTAACTGTCATGATATAATAATGCTGACAAACGTTACTTGTGATCAGTTAGAAATTACTGTTGAAGGTAAAAACCGGTACAACTTTGACACATTTAATAAAAAGTTACGTTCTTTTTAAATAAACATCAAAGGAGACAGCTATGCCCCCTAATGTCAACAACAAAAAAAAAACATCTATAACTGTCGCTAGAAAATGTTATTTGTATTGAATTAAGAGTTACATTATGAAGTTAATTGTGATGCTATAGTTTCAAAACAAATTCAACATTACCATGTTTAAAAGATAATGCTTGGTATAATAACATATAAGGGCAGAGCCGGATTATACCTTTCGTGGGCCCTAGGCATAGCCGTTTTTGGGCCCTCCCCTCCTTCCCCCACTCCTCCCCTCTTTTCAAAATATATGCTAAAATTTTCTTGCATATTTTTTTTACATTTTTATTAATATGGATTTTAATTTACAAATTTGTTTATCGAACTTTATCTGCAATACCGACATACTGCCGATATTGCAGTTGATATCGATAATACTATTATGATTAGTTCGATCGATAACTATGTTAAAGATAAACTAGTGAATACTTTTCCTAACGTTCACATTGCATTAAGAATATATTTGTCGATTCTTGGATCAAATGCAGAAGGAGAAAGATCTTTCTCCAGATTAAAATTGATAAAAAATTATTTGCGTTCAACAATGAATCAAGATCGTTTGGCATCGCTCGCACTTATGTCTATTGAATACGACATTTTGCGTAGTTTGGAATTCGACAGCATAATACAAGATTTAGCTGAATCCAAAAATAGCAAAAAAGTAATATATTAGATCATAAGATTCTGCAAAATAATTTATTACCGAAAAATATTATTTTTATTTGTATCTTCATAATTTTGTGCAAAAAACACTTGTTGTTTTTAAAGCTAAATTATTTTTGTCAACAAATTTTTTTCTCCCAAGTTTTTCGTAGGCCCCTGAATTTCGTAGGCCCTAGGCACGTGCCTAGTGTATGGGCTAATCCGGCCCTGTATAAGGGTATATAACATCATATTTAAAGAGCCTGGCAAAGTTGTTCTTTAATTTTGATAACCTACTAACTTCACTACAGTCGTTGCCATTTGAATGTTTTATTCGTTTCGTTTTAGATAAAAGCAATGAAGTTGGATTTCTGGTTTACCTAACAGATCCAAGAGACAAAGTAACATTTTTTCGCGATAACCAGGAAATGAAGGCAGTACCAGGAGTCATTACTACAATCTACACTCAGTTAGTCAAAGTAAGAAAATTATTGACCAATGATTGAGCAAACGAGCTTGCGATCCTGTTGCCTTTTATAAGGCGGGTAAATTCCTCACACTAATGTAGGAGGGCTGTTTTTTTTAGTAAGGGCCGTTTTGTTGTGTACACTAATAGGTGACGCGTGCGTCGCAACGAATGCTTGCGTCGTATCCTGGTATTCTTTGGGAACAACTGTGCTCAGTTACAATTGTGTAGGTAACTTGTACGGTCATTTCTGCGTTAAGTTAATTAAATCGACCGTTGCGTATTATGTTACGGAGAGAACTACCTGGCAAAGTTGAAGGAAAGCCCTCCCTCATTAGACATGGATATCAACCAATTAGACATGGATGCCACGTGCCATTGACCACAGCATTCCAGGGGGTCTACCTTTCTGCATGTAAAATGGCTTGTGCCTACGTGTGCCTCGACAGACTCCTCGGACGGGGTCAACTCCTTATCTCCCCCATCTGCTGACCAGACGAGTGGTCCTCTCGCCGTTGAAACCCCCCTTCCTCTAGCGTCCACCATGTAAAAGGGGGCGACCGCAAACGATTTGTAGCTAACAAATTATCAATTTGTAATTGTGGGGTATCTATTTCACCGAGGAAAGCAAAAACAGCTAGCCCTCAGCCTTATAGTCAGTAATGCGTTTTTAGTCTGCAAAACATCTGTCTGCTGCATACAATGACAGGCAGATTTGTGAAGTTTACGAAGTTTCCTACTGACATGCTGACAGGAAATTTTGCTACTCCATGACAATAACTCTCTCCACAGCTCAGTCCTGAGAATTATTGGTCTCTTTTGGCTGGGAAGTTTGGGATCACCCTTCAATACAACTCAAACCTTGCACCTAAGAGATTTACATCTTTTCCAATGTTCCCCACATCATTTTGGCGGCAATCAGTACAACTATGACGTGAAAACGGTCGTAACCCTCTTGGTTATCGGAGCAGGCGGCAAGTTACTATGAAGAGGGTATTCTAAATCCAGTTGTAAGGTATAAGTGAAAGCAAACTTGACAACTTGACAAACTTGACAAACTTGTCAAGCAAACTTGACAACTATTTTGTAGAAATGGGAAACGTTAAGCAGAATCAAAAAAACAAATTTTCTTCATGAAAATTGTCTTTCGCTTGGTTTTTATTTTCTAACGACTCTTACTTAAAAGAACAGCCCTCGTACAATTTAAATTAGAAGTACATTTGAATACAATTAAATGTTAAATAGCATTGTCCGCAAGGCCAGCAGAACTACTCCAGACAGTGATAAATTATAGTGCAAATCGTTAAACCATTTTGAATAGGATTCAGACATAACTCGTTTTGTTTTGGTTTGGTTTGGTTTAGATTAGAGACGACAGAGAAAAAATAGCAGTTAGATAATGATCTCTAGGGAATGAATAAAACTTTTAATAAGCCTCAACTGGAAGCTAGAAATTCTTCATTTAAATTTCACTTCTATGCAGCATTTCTGTATAGCATATTATATTTGCTCAAGCTCTATAGAGTACCGAGATTGTTCTATAGTCTCTGTACTGCGCAGAACATACGAGCGTGGGTTGCTACATGCTCCCTGTTATTTGCTTCTTGCTGCTAACCCTACAAGAAGATATTGCGATGTTCTAACAGAAACAAAACGTTATTTTGATTTCAAGAAACAATTTAGTCCACGAAGGTTTATTAAATTTAATTAACATTCTATTAAATTTGGTATGATTCATTTCCATCTGTGATTATGATCCTTTTCCAGGTATATATTTCTTGAAATAAGTAATTTGTAATAGAATGTTGTTGTTTTTTTTAAAAAATAGGATCTTTACCATGCTTTGCATTCTTAATTTAGCTGTATTGCCTTCAAAGCAAAGGTGTGGAGGAAGGGGTACGTGGGGGAAAGGTGAACCCCCCACTGATAGAATTCCGTTTTTTTTCCCATCAATTATACCATTTTTTTTTATTAATTGTAAATTTTTTGCTTATTGCTAAATTTGTTTATTCATGTGTAATCATTTTATTTATTTTTAAGTTGGTTAAAAAAAAATTTCTGGAATCATTTCGCGCCGCTGCTATTTTTTTTTTTTTTTTCTTTTCTTTTTTGCAATACAGCATCAAATTATGTTATTACTTAAAAACAAATGGAGTTAAGTTTAAAGTAGTTTACAATTTATACAATTTGAAATCAAATGCTGTAAGAAAAAAAAAACTTCTACATGTAATTTTGTAAAAAAAATTTTTACATAAAATTGAGTTCTTCGCTTTAACAAACGAAACATTTAACACCAACATAGCTCAAGACCCCCTTCTTTTAAGTACTGGGTTGGATATGAAAAATCAAAATCAGGCTGGGGGAAAAAAAGAATTGTTTATTCAGAAAAAGTAAGTATTCGTATCTGATTTTCAAGTTAAAAAATCATTTGTACTAATTAATTAGCATATTTAAGATTTGCTTTTGAGCCTTTAAACTTACATGATAGAGCGTATGATAATGCAATAATTATGTTAAAAGTTACTCGAATATTCGAGAGATTTTGCACTTTTACGTTAGCTTCCGTCGGCTCCCGCAATTAAGATTTGAAGCAACTGCGCATGCTCGCTTTAGTTTTTAGATGCTACGTATCTTTACGTTATGTTGGCGTAATGAACGCTTCAAAGACAAAGCTACAAGCACGCTGTTTATAATGTTAAATGTTGTTTTCTGTTTAAGACTATCTTCAAACTAAAAACACGGAATTTGAAGAAATGTATTGATGAAATTTAGAAATGAACCACGCTATATTACGACTTACTTACCTGTGTAGTTTATAGCCAACTACTGTAAGTTATGGTTGTTTGTGGAACTCATGCAAAAACTAAATTTCTTCAATCTTTGGCCACAAACATAAATTATAAGCTGCATTCTTTATTGCTGAATTAATCTAAATTTACCAAATTTTTCTGCTTACAAGACCGCAGTTTTACGTAGAGCAAAGCATCTTGAGTCGTATGCCACAACTTCGTTGAGATCGTCTTCGTACATTGTAAATGTTTGTTTTGATTTTGTGGTCGAAGTTGAAATGATATTCCATTACATTAGCGTCTTTAACTTACGGATATTTGTGAAATATCTTATTTTCCCTTACTTAAATTTGATAATTTTTCAAGCACGCATGCGCAGAACTGACGCATACGACTAGGAGTGGCAATTACTTAAAATCTAACGTACTGGAGCGTACAGAAGCTAACTTAAATTCGCGAAATCTCCTTAATTTGTGCACCATAAACGTAGATTGTTACTCATGAATGAAATCGAAAGTTCAAGACGTGCAATGGAGTAAGATTGAATGTTTTGTGAAAGAATGAGATCACTTACAGGTAAAGAGGGACATAACGTACACCGACTATTTTGGATTGTTTCCATCTTGTCCAGTCTTTCCCAGGAATGCATCAGCGGACGATGAATCAGCTCAACGGTATGACAGATCGGATTGTGAACTGGATGCCATCTTTCATGTGCTCAGAAAATTGTGCGACTGCGAATATGTTCTATATAAAGGTACAAAGCAACGTTTCTTTTTCTTTTTACCGATATTGCTGCATTCGTGACCTATGCATACCAGTAAACGCACATACAGTCAGTGGACTGATCGCTAAGACACGGTTCCCAGCAGATCACCGAAGTCAAGCATCACTGACTACGGCCAGTGTGCGGGTGGGTGACCACTTGGATCAGTCTGCGTAGGGACCGAGGGTGTGCGGTATTGGTCCTCGTTAAACTGTGCTACCGTAAAGTGTTCGACTTCGCGGGCAGGTCGTCGAGCTACCGAAATGGGGGTGCCATCTCATCCGCAGAGAATCAAAATTGTGATGGCATGTCTTCGGATCATCCTCCGGGATGTTTCCCAGACCGTCGCCAATAGCCCATTGTGAAGCTCTAGTGCGACGTAAATTAACGACAACAACAGCACATACAGTGTTCACTGAGGTTACGTCACCTTAACTGTGCCATAATCGGACGCAAAGAAGTTAAACGTACATATTAAGAAACTTTATATGTAAACAAATTTTTAAGAGGAATAACTCACTAAAAAACATCAAATATGTGCAATCAAATAAGTGGGAAAAATAAGTGTCCTGTTGAAATAAAACCGCGTCTTATAACAGCCGAAATATCTACCATATTTTTTATATGACTTAAAATATTTGATGCTGCATACCATCTACCAATCCCAGGAGGACTATTACGTCAATAATGTAACGAGAACAATGGGATTGAGCGTTTGCATCCCAAGGAAGGTATCCGGGATCGAATCCCAGTGATGGCTGTTTGACACGAATTCTGCACCCGGGTCGCTCCGACTGCAGTGCTGGCGTAAAATACCCTCAGAGGTAGATGGATCGTGAATTAGAGTCCCCTTGCCATCACTCGCAAAAACGTTTTGTTTCCATCGAAAAGTCCTCCACGAAGGCAAATTTCTCCCAATATTTGATCCAAAAGTTTCCTTGTCTTCAGGATTGGGTTCAAAGTCTACAGAGTTGAACATTGGTAGTCATAAACTCAGAATTGGGTCGGCTGTTCAACGACGGTATTAAAATAAATAAATTACTGTAATGGATTTGAAAATATGTGTATAATTTTGTAAATAGTCTTTTGTCTCGTTACCCAATATCTCATGCGGACCCTAAATAAAAAGTTTACTTGCAAAATTTGCTAGAAAGTCGCGGGATTTCTCCCGTAATTTATAAGGAAAATATAAGCCCTAATGTATTTTTTTATGGAAGACAAAGTTTGGCGACTGAATGGTAGTTCTGGAAAATTCGAGTTTCAAAGCAATAGGGCTAATATTTACCGAGTTATACGCGACGTCAGCACTGTGGTCGGTGCAAACTGGATGCGGATTCGTATCGACCAGTCATCGTTAAAATTCGAACCTGGTGCAACTCATTAGAAGGCGCTCCCTTGAGCCAGCACGGCTCTCTACCACAGATTGAACAGACGCTTATTTTGAAAATAGCGCAAAACGTCAATATAGAGAAAAGTCACAGTTTTGTGAAAATGAAAAGCGTTTTTAGTCAAATTTTTTAATATTTAATAACTTACTCCAATGCTGCATTATCTGGGCTCATAAAAATTTTCTCAAAAACTGAGAAATAAGACAGTGATTTTGATTATTTTAATCTAGGTGGAAAAATGTCTCCTAATAGGCGATTTTTTAAACGTTTAGTAACTTTTAAAATATTTAAGCTATTTTTCTTTTATAAAGCCCAGATAATTCTTCACGGCAAGATTATACATATAATTTAAAATCATCGCAGTGCTTCAAGTGTAAGGCACTTAAAAAAATGGTTTTTTTATTTTCCTTGGAGAAAGATCTTCAAAAAACAGCATTCAGTTTACCACCACAGCCAAAGCCTTCACTCACCATTTATGAGCTTCCAACTTCTTATCGATTGGAAAAGTTTCTCTTATTTTCTTAATGTGTTTATACATAGACTTTTGTAAAATATATGTGTTTGGTTCTCATTGTTTCCTTAGCGTCTATTTATGGCAGAAAATAAAGTTGGGTTCAGTTCAGTGAGACACACACCGTAAAATAATTCAGCAGGCTACCAGCATTGCTAAATGTAATTCGTAACTGATTGACTATTTCATCACAAATTTTTATTGGAAACATAGATAGGGTTTGCCCCAAAGAGCGAATTAGTGACTGGTCATGCATTATGCTTACAGAGAATATGAAAAATCCTCAAAAAAAAATTATTTTTGCTTCTTAGCTTTGCAGTTTATTTTATTTTATAACTGTCAATGAACAGCCGACCCAGTTTTATGGGTTTACAACTACTGATGTTCAACTCCGTAGTCTTGTCATTTTGAACCCGATCCAGAATACAAAGGAATTCCGTCATCATTGAGATTCGAACCCGGGTCACATCGTTGGGGCGATCCCCGTAACCATTGATTGGTTGCAAGAATCTTTACTTAACTAACAGGGATATTTTAACTATCTAGTTTGGCTTGCTAAATGGCGATAGATCACTTTAATGAAAAATGCTTCGGAAAATGATTGCCCATTAACTTTAAAATAGTCTTCTAATTGGAATATTGATTATATATGAACCTTTTAGGGAAAGTAAAATAGTATCTGTGGTTCGGAATTAATAAGAGATATTTTAAACTCTGACCTAATATAAAAAAACTTGTTAGAGGCATTTTATGTTACATATCCATGCTACTGTGAATGACCGAATTTGGTTGCTTAGCGACATAGAATGGAATTTTATCTTGTTTGATGGGATGTTATAAAAATAAGACTATATTTAAATTAAATAAATGCTCATTTTAAATGGAAGTGTGGATGTTGATTAAATACCTCCTCCTTTGTGAATAGGTAATGCATCAAAACGATCGTGCGATCCTGAAGATATGTATTATTGCTTTATGCAGGAAATTCTTGTAAATGGTAAGTTCCATTATAAATTTTTAATTTTGTTATCAGCAATAAATACTCGAACTGTAATGTTTACAGTCAACAAACCGTTTCCCTTTTAGTCTTAATCAATTAATGATAACTAAAATGATACACAGCTAAACCAAGTTCGGATTCTGTTGATGGAGAGAAATTATCATTTCATGAAATTGTAATCGTTATTATAAAAAAAATTGTGTTTCCATTCACTTGCAATTGTAATCAAAGTTTAATTTTTACCTTCAAAAATTGTAATTGGAAACATAATTTGAATTTCAATCCTTCTGCAATTGTAATCGAATTTGGAAACAATATTTAATTTTTACCTTCAGCAATCGTAATTGGAAATAAAATTGGAATTTCCATCCAATGCTTATCGTAAGCAAAGGAAGTTCATTTCCTTATTTTTATAGTATGAATTCGGAAGTTAAGTTTCAAGTTTAAGTAAGCGTTAAGTTTTTTACGGTAATAAGCGCATTGAGAATGTGAATGAGTAATTGTTACCAGTATTTGCTCCCTAACCTAAATTATGGTTCTTTTGTGGGAGCAAGTATTCGGAACCAGGCTCTTGTAATCTAAAATGAATTCTTGTAACCTAATAGGATGAATTCTGAGCTCTTATAAAATGAATTCCAGGCTCTTGTAACCTTAGGATGAATTCCGGGCTCTATTAACCTTAGGGTGAATTCCGGGCTCTTGTAATCTAACAGGATGAATTCTGGGCTCTTATAACCTAACAGGGTAGTTTTATAAGGATAACAAATAAATCATCAATTTAATAAGTAAAATTCCAGCCATGAGATCAAAAGTTATTAAGAGTGCTAACTATATATTATTTTTCATTTAGTAAAGAATTATACGAGTTGGTGTAAGTTGCCCTGTATCGAATACAGTTTCGTTAGTAAAACGTCATACATGGGCTTAGGATACACAAATCACAGGTAAGTTTGGAAGTTTTTCTTTTTGTGAATTTGTTGTAATTTAATATATACAGTCTACGTTCTTCAGTACGACACCCATTACGGCGACCCTTCCATAATAACGTTCGATACATAAGTCTCGTTTTCTGTTAACTAGAGGCAATGTTATCGTAACGCCCATTAGAAAATCCTAACTAATTCGTCTTTTTTAATATAGCAGCTGAAATTTAATTTTAGTTTACCGCACATTATACACCTCAAAATGACACTATATCCTGACTTAGATAAAATAAAAAACTTTCTGAACACAAAATTTAAAAAAAACTTCTGCACGTATGAACCTAGTACGCACGTATGTACGAACGTATGTAACTAGTTTCAAACCTTTAATTGCCACCTCACTTTGGTGAAATTTGTTTGAATTTTTCTGAAAATGTTTAATTTTTATAGAACTCTGTTTGGATTCATACCATTGAGTTCAGAAAAAAACCAAAAAAGCTGGAAATGGAAATCCAAAAACGTTATGGCAAAAACACTTTTAAATTATTGAAAAAAATACTTGAAATTTGAGCAAGAAAAAACTGTATGCTGGAACCATTTATCCACAGAATGTTATGGACGTTTTAATAAAAATTATCGTTGCGGAATTTTTTTATTTGTTGGAATTGTATGAATAAGAAATTCAATGTGTGATGCTCAAATCACGCGAATACAAATTTCGACATTTCATTTAAAAAATCGCGTAAATATGAATCTCGGTGCTTAATTTTAAAATCGCATGACTACTAATCTCGATGTTTGATTACGAAATCGCGTGAATACGAATTCCAATGTTAATAATTTATTAAGTCACTTGAGCACAAATCATAATAGTGGCTTTTTAATCGCGTGAATACGAAACGAGATATTTGATATAAAATCGTGAGAATACAAAACACGATGCGTTATCTTAAATCGCGTCAATAGGAATTTCGTGATTTTAAATCATGTGAATGATATTTTGAATCGCGCAAAAATGAATTTTTTTTTTTTTCATTTTTGTAATAGTAAAAAAATTGCACAATGGTGACAAATTTTCAGCAAAACAGCGTTTGCCCATATGATACAGATCAGAGAAGAATCTCTCTATTGGAAATTTAAAGTATGGGGGGGGGGAAGTGAGCTCACGTAAATTTAGAATAAACCATGTACGAAATACTAAAAAATATTTTACAAATCATCCGAATACCTTAGCAACAATTTTACTTTGGCCCTAGTTGGGCACAAAATTTTCTAAATAACGGTCCTATAAGTACTTGCACCTGTTGGCCAATAGTGGGATGTCTAGATATTGGTCCTAGAATGGATTTTAAAATTGAGCAATAGCAGTTCTATATAGGGCCGATATTGGTTGAAAAGTGGTTGTAAAACACCGTATGAAATGGACTATTCTATGTTGAGCCGATATTGCCACAATAATGGATATAAAATATTTAGGTTAATCTAACAATTCTATATAGAGCCGATATTGTTTGAAAAATGGCTGTAAGACATCGGGTGAAATGGACTATTCTTCCTTCATTGTGTTTTCCTTAACTTACGACAGAGTATAAACGCATAAATTGTTCAACTTCAACGTTGCTAAGGTAAATATTGTTGCTAGGGTAAAACCTTTGTCGTTTAATATATGCTAATTGCCAATTTTTCAAACCCTAGCTTGTTATCATTAAATTAATCTTCATTTTGTATTTTTCTGTAACAAAGTTCATAAGTTTTTGCAATAAAAGCCATTGCTTTAACATAAAAATGTTCTTCTTCTGCAGCCGAGTTGAAATAATGCACGATTCGAAGCAGTATACTTATCACGAGCACAGGAGGACGACATTTTCCAGCATTTTCAGTAAGTATCGGATTCATATTTGTACACCTCGATGGTTATCCCTAAAGACATTTTTGAAAAAATTTATAACATCCAGGTTAAGATCTTCTTTTATTCTCAATTGGGTACTTGCACTTCAAAAAGAAGAAGAACCCCCGTACCCACACATGTGACCTATGACGTTAGTGCCAACAAATATTTTTCAGCAAAATGGCACATTAAAGTTGAGCTAAGTTTTTCTACATAAGTTAGAATGTTAATTAACTTGAAGTTAATTAAATACATAGCCGTATCGCACATCGAATGAGTTGAAATATAATTCTTTCTCATCTACTTCTTTTACTTAACTGATATTTATTATTTGTTTATGTATTTTATAGTAACCGCGATATATTTTTGTTCTATGTACCTGGCAACTTTGATGCATAATTAGTTTGTTAAGTCTGATGTAAAAGTGAATACCAAGTTGTTAGAGTCTGCCAGACACTGGCAACTAACTGAAAATTTAAATTTTCAAGTATACTATGCATCCGTTTGTTCCGTTTTTCTTTAATTAATTCGTAAACTATGTTTTATGTAATTTTGGAGAAGCCATAGACGTGTATTAAAAAAAAAAACTTCTACATTTCATC
Source organism: Parasteatoda tepidariorum (assembly GCF_982258835.1). Taxonomy (NCBI): domain Eukaryota; kingdom Metazoa; phylum Arthropoda; class Arachnida; order Araneae; family Theridiidae; genus Parasteatoda; species Parasteatoda tepidariorum. The sequence goes on from NC_141763.1 coordinate 97,945,750, forward strand.
GGAACTTTTAGTGGCGTCCTCTGGGAAAATTAATTGGAAAGAAAAAGGTTTACAAAGAATATATGAGTTCTAAAAATTGTACAATTAAAGTATTTTGAGCCTTCCATACTGATACCCATAACTTTGAGTCATATTTTTTAGAAAAATTTTAACTGTTTTAAATTAATTAGTCGTGATTAACTAACGCACATTTTAATAAACGTCTAACGAACTTTTAAACTAACAAAGTACCTAAGAAAGATCTAGACATCGTCCAGGAAAGAAGAAATCCTATCCTAAATCTAATGAAATATGTATCGTGGCGCCATCTCTTGTTTATAATTTAATTTAGCTCTATTTTAGAATTCTATTCAAATTTATGAACAGAAAAAAAATTTCAAAAAATTCAAAATAAGTAGAAATACCTAGAACGTATTTACAAGTTTATAACTGCTTTTGTATTTGAAGTATAAAACAGTTGTATAAAATAGTTGAATACAATAGTATAAAATAAAAGATCTTTGATTAAAGTTATTTTAAAAAGAATTGAGACATAGAAAAAAATGCTAAACAAATCTTTAAAAATCAGCTTTACAGGAGGAAAAACATTATTTAGACTGTAACACTTTCATAGTAATTGAATCAAAATTTCAAACAGTAAATAATTTATTTGATTTTACTGAAATTGTGATACATCTGTGAATAACAATAGTGTAGTTTTGCGAGTAACAAAATTATGAAAAGAAAACAGTCCTCCTGTCCTAAATCTAAAGAATGCAACTCAGAAAAGAAAATATAACTTAATCGCTTTTAATAAAACATATAAATACTTGTGATTAACAATAATTTTACGAGTTACGAAATTATTCAAAGAAATAGTATTACTTATTAAAATTGTGTTGATAAACAGTGTGCAATTCAAAAAAAAAAAATGGTAAGATTAAAAATGGTTATTTGATTAGACCACTAAAATGGAGCCTCTTATGCGAAGATGTTTCTTGCAAATCAAATGCTATTAAGAATTTTTATAAGGAATGATATGCTACAAAAAATGATAAAGAATTTTTATTTTTTTGCTGTAGAAGAAAATCGTCTGCCAGTAACAATATTAATTATCCTTTTATCAGTTTCCTTAAATGCGAATAGTAAGACGTATATTTGTTAGGATTTCAGATAGAATTTTTATAAATTCTTATCACTCGTTAATTCAATAAGTTTTGTTTTCCTCATTTCATACGATTTAAGAAAGCATGAAGAAGGCTGTGTAGCGTTATTTTAATTGTTGGCGATGTTGATATACGTTCACTTGGCATTCATTTGGCGTGCACTTAGATGCAAACAGGTATAAACTAGTGTATATAATTCGCCATTTTGCACTCTTTGAGCAAAGAGGAGCAACAAGAAATTTCAAAGAAATCGATTATATAGTTCATAGAAAATAAAATTTAAAATAAATGTATATTTTTTAACTTTTATTTTTGAGAAATTGTTATTCAAAATTCTCTTCTTTTTTTTTGTCATTTAAAAATACATTGTTTGAGAATTAATCTTTAATTTTTCCGACTGCACAGAGTTAATACAACATTAGTATATAATATTATTAGTATCGTTATTTTTTCCAGGTCAAATCGGAGGATCTCTCGGTTTGTTTCTAGGAGCTAGCATCATCTCTGTTATAGAATTATCTATTTTCCTCATGCAGTGGATTTGGTATAAATGTTGTCCAACAAGAACTGTGAAATCTTCACAATTGTATTCCACATCCAGCAAAAGAACAAAAAGCAACTAATTGAATATCAGAGATAAACTAATTGGATAGTGTGCAAAAAAGAAAAAAAAAAGAAAAGAAACCGACCACCCTGAATAACTTTAGATCTAGTGATCGGATTTTCATGTTCTAGGACTAAATCTTAATGGCTCGAGGGGTGTGACCTCAAATATACTAATTAATTAGTGCAGACGATATTTCAAGTTTCGAAATAAGGCAGAAAAATATAATTTCTCTGAATAAACAGAACCTATTTTCTTATGTATTCCGATTTGTGATCCCCAAAATATAAGGGGTAGCCGCAATCCTGGATCGAATCTTTAAAGATCTTATTTTAAAGATCTGACTTTTTTTAAATTCCAATTTCTCGGAACTTTTCAAGTGATTTTGCTGAAATTTTGTATTTTGTCTTCTTGGTTTTTTAAAATGATATGAAAAATTTTATATCTAACAATTCAAAATTTTTTCCACCATTTATAAATAAATAATAAATATTTAGTAAAAGTTATTTTTTGCATGAATTTAGTTTTTGATAAACGAATTTTATAATTGTCTGCAAAAATTTTTCGACTATCTTAATAAGTTCTCGAGATATAGCGAAATACGCAAAAAGTAAAATTAACAATAAGGGGGAACAAACTTTAGAGCGCTCTTCTGACCAAAATATTGGGATCATATTTCACTGTAAGTGTCAGAAATCCTGATCCGTCTAAAAACAAGTTCAGGTTATTCAGAGAAAGTATGTTCCTGTGTCTGATTTAACTTAAAATATCGTCTGCACTGATTAGATCAAAAGTTATTCAGGGTGGTCCGTTTCTCATTTTGTACACGGTACGATACTAATGACCTGTGAAACTGCTCGTACGTGTTACTGTTGTATTTAATTGTTAATAAATTTATTCAAAAATCATAGGAAATTTTTTTTAATGTTTGTTTAAAACCAATATTTCTTGTTTTTGAATTTACCATTTGTATTAAAAAGAGGAAAAAAAAATCCTTTAAAATTATCCTAAAACACATCACTTTCAAAGAAAATTTTTTAAAAAGTTTGTTATTTGCAATTATTTAAATCTAAGAGAAATAATTATTTACTATTGAAATTTCTCTTAATTTACAAAATCAATTATTGATACATTTTTGAATGTAAATGAAAAAATAAATAAATAAACAACTTTTTTTGTATTTTATATTATTATTGTACAAATATAATTCCGATAATCTAACATACTTTTTAGTAACTGTGAGACTGTCTTTATAATTAAAAAATACCAAAATATATGCTTTTGCTTGTAATTAAAGAATCAGAAGAAAATATTTACATAAAAGGGGCACCGGTGTCTCATCTGCGTTAAAAAATTAACAGACCAGAGTTGGAGCTTGGAGTCGAATACATTTTTTGTGTTAAATTCATTATTTTATTAGGGGCAGCACTAAGCATACGCCACACCGCCAAATGCGATAAAATCGTAAATTTGGCGAATAAAATTGAGTTTTGGTGAAAGTATTGGCGAATTATTTTTTCCACTCGAAAGTAATACATTTATTTAACTCGATACTCAAAATTACGTCAAAATGAACTTTTCTAAACAAATCCGTATTTTTTATTCGATTACGTTTGGCGAAGACTTTTGATATTTAGCTAGTTCACTGAATAATAATTAGAAATCTTCAGCGCGAAAAATCTTTTGAAATTTTAACTTAATTATTTATAATTTTATTTTATTATTTATGATTATATTTATTTATAATTTTAAAAAATATATATTTCAGGGTAAAACTTCATTGTTTTGGTTAATACAAACTAATCTATTTAGTTCCGTTTATTATTTGTTTTGTTTTTGTTATCATATACGATTGGGAATATAAAATTTGTTTCGATTTTGAAATGAATCAAAACCATTATTCCCCCATACCTTGAAATGGGTAAGATTTCATGATGCACAGAATAGAAACGATTAAAAAAATAATAATAATACGTCTGAACTTCTCTTTGCCCTATCAAATAATAACAATTATCTGAAATACAAAGCAGCAGTATACAGTAATGTAAACAAAAGCAATGTATCATCATCCTCGGCATGGCAGAGATAAATGATCATTACATCCGGTGATTTGCCCAGTCAACAACCACCCAAGAATCAAAACATTTTATTTCCTGAGAAAAGTCTCTTCCTGCAATAAGAAAGACGCCATTTTTTATCAATCCATTCATCATACAGTTCTTTATTCATGGCAGTTTTTTATTTATGCCAATTTCACTGTGCGTAATTGATAGTTAAAACAGAAAGGACGAAAACTTTATTCTTTTTTGGTCTCTGATATTAGCACACACAGTGGATTATTTTAATAATAAAATTTTCGACGAAGAAAAAACAAAGAATTGGGAAAAAATTGGAAAAATTATTTTTACCGTTTAAATAGCATTAAAATAAAATCAACAAAACTTGTATTATTATTACCACTTTCTTATTTACACAAAATTATTTGTTGTTGTTGTTGTTTCTAATGCCACTTGCCAATGACAGCAAGCCTGCGGGGTGAAACCAAGTGAATTAAAGGCAGAGGATGCGTTTCTTGTTCTTCATCTATGGACTTGTTCTTCATCTATGGCACCATCTATGGCCAAGACCAGGGTTTCCGCTACGGTAGCTTTTTTCGCAAAATACGAAAAGACCCCTCAAAAATGCTAAAATTCAACAAAGCATTTTCGCATTTTTGCTAAAGGATTTTACTAAATTCCATTAAAAAAAAAAAGTTTCCGCGAAAAACCATGACGCTAACATCCATGAAAAAACTTGATCAAACAAGGAGAAAAAATCTAAATATCTTTCGCAAGAAGAACCATGACGCTAGCGTTATGACTGGTGTTGGAGCGGTGGTTGCTGCTCTGTTCAAAAACCAAAATCCGCATTTAATTTCAGTACATTGTGTGGCACATAGGCTAGCATTAGCCGTGAGCCAAGCAGCGTCTGAGAATGCTTACCTGGTAAAGTTTCAGGACATAATAAAAAGAATTCACTCTTATTTTGAATGCTCCCCTGCAAATACCAGGCGATTGAAGAATGTTCAAGATATCCTTGAACAAAAATCAAGGAAATTCATAAAGTTATCAAGAAGTCGGTGGTTGTCTTTGGGGAATTCAGTTACAGCTCTGGATTGCAACTGGCAAGCTCTTGTTAGTGTTTTAATGGAAGACAAACGTCCTGTTGCTCAAGGGTTGTTAAAAAATATAACTACTTTTTTGTTTTTAGCAACCACTGCCATCATGAATGATATCATGTTCAACATTAATAAATTAAGCCTCATATTTCAAAAATCTAATTTAAATTTTGAATATGTTCAATCAAGTGTGAAGGCTTGTATTTCAAGTTTAGAAGAAATAAAAAATGGCACCGGCACTCATTATATGAGTTTTTTAGATGATGTGCCTAAGAAGGAAAGTGAAAAATTTGAGTTTCAGGGCCATATAATTTTAGATGGACTGAAACAGAGGGAAAGATTCCGCAATTTGATGCACAATTTTTTAAACTGTATCATTGAAAATATTACTGATAGATTGGGAGATTTGGATAAAATCGAAATGTTCAATATATTTATACCTAGCAGGATGCCCCATAGTTCGGAAGAATTACAGCATTATGGTGTAAAGGAAATCCGTTGCATTTTCAATTTGTTTTCGGAATCTCCCAGAAAAGATTTTCAGTTTACAGAAACTGAATTACTTTGTGAATGGGGATTATTTAAACACATCTTAATGCAACGATGTAAAAACATGTCATTTAATGAATTGCTTTTATTTTTAATACCAATGATGTGTCTGAACAGTACCCATTAATAACTTCTGTTACAGAGTATTGTGCAACAATACCAATGCGCACTGTTGACTGTGAAAGGGGCTTTAGCTGCCTTAATTTGATTAAAACTAATATTCGAAACAGGTTGTTAATCAACCATGTAAACAATTTGTTAATGATTAATATTGAGGGCCCTGAAAGTGCATTTAACTTTCAAGAAGCATTTGTAAAATGGGCAAACATGAAAGAAAGGAAGATTGTTAATTATAAACCAAAATGTTTTGATAAATAATAAATGTGTTTTTTTTTTTTTTTTTTGTTATAGGTATTCTTTTTGATATTCTTGTACATTAAGCTATTCTTTGTCAGATAACTTACAGTACTTGTTTGATATAAAGTAATTTTATAAGCCTAATGGCATTTTAGCATTTTGCTAAAACTTTTTTTCAGATTTTAGCTTTTTTGCTAATGAATTTTTAGACTCAGCTTAAACCCTGGCCAAGACACACACGTCACAGCCTGTTTATAGGGTGGGCCCATTCATACATCCATTTATCCACAAACCGTAATTTTGAAATGAAACAGAACAATCAATCCAATTTAGTAACCCCAGAGGTATAATTTGATATGGGAACATGGAGGATTTTGTGACCCGACAGATTTAACGTGCACCAGTAACCGTTTACTAAACGGAGAGTCTTCAGCAGTCGGGGATCGAACTCACGACTTCTTGGGTGCAAGCCCAATGCCCTACCAACCAGGCTCTACCAAAAACGCTCAATCTATCGGGGTCAATAAGTCCTCCAAGTTCTCATAACAAATCAATACCTCTGGAGGTACTGGATCGGAAATTGATCGTTCAGATCAAAATTATGATTTGTAAATGGATAGTTAGTATATGAATGTGTCCTCCCTGTAAAATGGGATGTGACGTATATATGCTGTCTCTGGATCATATTCAGCTTGTGCGACGTAAATAAAAAGTACCAAGTAAACACATAAATGAACTTGGATCTAAGGTAAATGATGTATTTTATCAACTTTCGGTTACGATTAAAATTACTTTTAATTTTTTAATTTAAAAATCTTTATAATAATAATGACCATTTGAGACAAAAACACGCGGTATTTTAGATTCTTTAATATTTCTTCCGATTAAATTATACCAATGCATTTCTGCAGTTAACATTAATGAAAGGTAGTTAAGTATTGTACAGTGCGCAAAAAAATAACCCCCTGAATAACTTTTGATTTAATGATCGGGTTTTCACGTTCTAGAACTCAATCTTAATGGTTTGAGGGGATGATCTCAAATACGATAGTTAATAAATGCAGACGATATTTTAAGTTACGAAATCAGACACAAAAATGTGCTTTCGCTGAATAAATATACAATTTTATCGACGGATTCGGATTTCTGACTCCCAAAATATAGGCGGGTTGCCGCAATCTGGGAAATAGGGTCAAGATAGTTTAGTCAGGAAAACGCTCCAAAATTTGGACCCCTTCATGTTAATTTTACTTTATGCGTATTTTGCTATAACTCAACAACTTTTGAAGCGAATTGAAAATTTTTCGCCCATAATTTTTAAGTTCGTTTAGCCAAAGATAATTCCATGTAAAAATTAATTTTTAGTAAATATTTATTATTCTTTATTATTTTATTTAATAATTGATGAAAACATTTTCAAATGTAAGTTATACAATTTTTGTACCATTTCAAAGAATGTAATTTTACAAGTCAAAATCGGTCAAATAGTTCCCGGTAAATCGAATTTTAAGTATACGACTGTTTTGAAATTCAATTTCTCAGGAACTATTCGACCGATTTTGCTCAAATTTTGTATTTTGCCATGTAAAATTATATTCTTTAAAATGATGCAAACATTTTATACCTTAACAATTCAAAATTGCTTCGACTACTCTTAAATAATGTAATAAAAAATCATAAATAGTTACTAAAAGTTCCGTTTTGTATAGAATGATCTTTGAATAAACGATAACGATTTTATAATTGTGTGCTAAAGTTTTTCAATTAGCTTAAACGTTTATAAAGTACTTAAAAGATAGCGAATTACGCAAGGCGCCGTTTTCAAATAGGCAGCGCTGTCTTTAGATTGGCTAAACTTGACCTAACAGTCATGAGTAACAGTTGAAAACTCACAACAGTTATAAAAATAGCATATTATTTGCAAAAGAATATTATTTCATATAATGACTGAGCCTTCGGGAAACAGCCTTAAAAAATAAATGACAAAGTATACAAAAATTGAAAAATCAGTCGATTCAGACAGTATTGTGAAAGTCAGTCGAAATAGTCTCTTTCAGTAAATTGCGATTAACAAAAATATGAAATAGAATACTTTTATAAATCAATTCAATTTAGCTAATCTTACGGAAGGCATTCATTAATTTTGAGTCCATTGCTTTTTTTAAATAAAATATTGCAAAGGTTTTTATTCCAAAAACTTTAATTTAATAAACATTAAATACTTGTTACAAACTCTATTTTAAAAATATTAAAAAAAATAACAAAGCTTAATAAAATTTACACTCTTTAAAAAAGGTGAATAAATTGAAGTGATTTCCATTATTTATTAAACAAACCTTTAAGATTTTAGAAGCATCTGTAGTTAGGAGTACTTTTATAAAAAGCTAACTATTTACAGCTGATTAAAGTATGTATGATGATCACTAAAATATTTGCCTAATTCAGTAATATTCAACTAGCAATTTTTACTAATTATTTTGATTTTGTATATTAGATTTCCATATCGTAATCGGAAAATTATTTTAAAAGAAGTAATTAAAACTTTCTTTTCCTTTAAAAAGCCGAATTATTTTTATAAGCCAGGCAAAATGTGAATTAACATCAAAATTAAAAATGTGAAATAGATGAATTTTTACTATTGTAATTATACATATCAAAATCTTTGCTGAATACAAAGTTTAAAAGTTAGGCTAATTTTTTTCGGACACTGAGAAAAACTGATCTGATGGACTTAAAAGATAAAAAATTACAATATCATTCTAACGAATACTTAAAACGTGCTGCCATTGATAATATTTAAAATTCCCAGCAAAAAAAAAATTAAAAATATTTGTGATTAGCGGAAAAAAAGTAGTTCTTTTAAAGCAACACAAGAATGGACAATGAAGATTAATGCAAGCTCTCTCAGTAAAAAGCAGAAAAAAAAAGCTCGCCCCCGGGTGGGCTCGAACCACCAACCTTTCGGTTAACAGCCGAACGCGCTAGCCGATTGCGCCACGGAGGCTCGATATTCAGAAATAATATTTTTCTTATTAATTAAAATATCGCATTTGAATATATTTTACTTTTCTTTTATAAATTTTTTTTTATTTAAATTATTGACTGAATATTTTTTTTTGTCATTTCAAATTTCATTAAAAAAAATACGATTGAAACTGACCTTGACACTTTGTTAGAAAATCCTAGACAGAAACTTAAATTTTATGCAGAAAAGTAAAATAGTGCATTCAATGTTACTCGTATTCTACTGTTGAATATATTTTTGTTAAATTACTTTTAATTAGCTAATTGAATAAATATTACTATTTCTAAATTCAAAAATCACGTTACAGAAAAAAAGCATGATTAAAATTAGCTTTGTTACTACGCTGTTTTACAAATCGAAAGCCGTATAAAAATAAATTTTATAAAACATAATTAACTTTACACTCACAAACAACTGTTTAATGCTTCATTTAAAAAAAAAAAAGTAAGACATACGTACTTAAATTATGATCTTATAAACTGATGTGATGTTTATGATTAAATGTTATGCACTCAGCTTTCAATCGATAAGAGTTCATGTAATTTTCAGGATATGCGAAGCTCATCATAGTTTTGTAAATAAAAATAAATAATTAAATAAGATGACACTTTTCCCCGAAAAACATGTAAATAATTAAAAGTTTACATAGCTCAATTAATTAAACTATTTAAACAAGAAAAGTATTTTTGATCTATCTTAAATTGTGTATTGAATACAATTTTCTTTTGAAATGGTAAAGCTTCATATTTCTATGATATTTCATTAAAAAATAAATAAAGAAAGGACAATACTGATAAAATTGAAATCTAAACGGAAACAAACTTTTCATTTTTTTTTTCTTTTAATTTCACTTTTAATAAATAAAAAAACCATTTGCAAAAAATAGATGGCGGCATCATCAGTCCACATTCAAGTTACTTTCTAAAGAACGATCTCGCATATTACAGGGACTGCTAGTCCGTTAAAAATAACTATCAAAATAAGATTATAAATCGTGAAAATTGTGTGAAATATTATTAAAATAAAAATATTTTTAACGTATTTACCAAAAACTAAATAAAATTCATTTGAATAAATTTCAAAAGAAAAAAAAATATACAAAAAATAAAAGTAAATAATTTTTACAGGATAAGAATAATTTTAGGATCGGTAATGAGACAAAACAAATACAAAAACAAAAAGTACACTAATCAGAAACTAAAAATACTGTCTCTATTGATTAGTTAGACATTTTACATTGAATCAGCTTTAACCCATCAATAACAATTCATTTATTAAATTCTAATTTAAATTGTACTTAAATAAATCAAGCAACTAATGTATAAAATTATCAGTAACTCAAAACGATACTTTGTTAGGAAGTATTGACGCATAGTAAGTTGAAAATTAATAGAATGCGTTTCTTTTCTTGCAAACTAAATTATAAAGTTCATATTATCTTGATTAACATCTTAAGTTTTTGTTTAGAACTAAATTAAGGGCTATCAAAGCTATAGTGCATGATTATTATTTATATATCTAAATAGTGCGTTACTATTTAAAACTTTAAAAAATACAGACGATAGTCACAAATCACTGTAAGAAGATTCGATTCTCAAATTTTTATCATTCAAAGAGTAATTTACATTGACTGCAATTTAGATATATTCGTTATTTCTTGCAAGCGGAAAAAAATTACTAATTAAAGTTTTATTTAGAATTTACTTGCTCCCAAAGATTCGAATTCTCTGCTCTAGAATAGAAAAAATCATAAATGTTTTTATTCAAGTACAATATTTTTCATGAATTTGTAAAGACCAAATCCTAATTTGTCAATTAAAGCGAATGAAGAATAATTAATTTAAATAAGGAAAAAAAAATCAAATGCTCTAAATAACTCTAAGCAGAACAAGTTTTTTTAATTTATATATACAAAATACATATTCGAAATTTTTTTTAAAGTATTTGCATTTAAATAAGCGTAAAACTATATCAGTGTAATTGAAATATGTTTGTTAAATAGCGAATTATTTTACATACATTTAACGGAAAGTTACAATAAAATATTTTAACATCTTTTTCATCCACATTTAGCCTTTCTTTTTATCAATTAGTTTATTCTTAACATAATAATAATATCATCAAATAATAATTTACATGCATTACATTCTATCATTATTGCCTTGCATAACACCTTCAATATCAATAAAATCAGATTTCAAGAAAATGAGAAGCTAAATAATATTTTTATGAATTATCCTAAATAAAATATGTTTTTTACTTAAATCAGTAATATTTAAAAAATATAAATAAATAAAACAATTAATTTAAACCCTGTTTTAAATAATAGTCTACGCTAATTTCAAAAGAAACAAAATAAATAAATAAAAAGATAATGTGAGCAGCAATAACAACAACACGTTCTTTAAACGTTGAGTGAGCTTACCCATGGAAAAAGTAACCACAAAAAATTTACCATATACATTAATAAAAATAAGCTAAAAAAGAAGAAATGGGAAGAGCGCTAACCTGCTATTTATATCATAAAACCTAAAGTAATTTATTTTTTATTTTATCTACAAGTTGATGTGCATAATTAGTAATTTTATTAGCAATAATGTCAATATTTTCATTGTATTTTCAGTTATATTTCATTATTTTAGCTGCGTTTTGGTATTCTATTAAAATAAATACAACTCATTTGTCCGATATCGAAAAATTATCCGTGTCATTTTTAACAGGAAATCGAGATCTTAGTAAAAATAATGAAAAATATCAGAAAATATTGCTAATGAAAACGTAAATTGTGCATTTCTGTATTTAAATAAATAAAAAAAAACTGATGTGAATTTTCAAAAACTTATATTTTATATTTCGTCCTACAAGAATATTTTATTAGTTCTATTCCTTTTAATCGCTTATAGCTATTTTGTTTATTTTCAACTGAAATCAAGCGGTATTTTTTGTCTAACTAGTAATAAAAAATTTTATCTCGTTAAATTTTCCTCGCAGGGCAATAGAAATTTGAAATAGGATACTCATTATTGCTTTCTTCTTCATGAACAAGCCTCGGTAGCGCAGTAGGCAGCGCGTCAGTCTCATAATCAACTCAAACTGAGTTATCTGAAGGTCGTGAGTTCGATCCTCACCCGGGGCAGTTTGTTTTTTTTTTCTTTAAGTTTTCGAATTTCTTTTTGCTTTCCATTTCATTTATTAAACTTTGCTCTCGTTACTATTTTTAATAAACACAGAGAACGAATTACACTTTCGAAATGTATGCTGATAATTTGATTCTTCACTCAATATTATCGCCATTTAATATTTTTCTTTTATTTAAATAAACAACGCGTCGCTATGGAAACAATTTTTGAGAATAATTCTAGATATAGTGAGTGCCGAAAATCATAAGGAATGAAAGGAAGTGAATCAATGAATGAGAGAATCGATGTTTTAGTGAATGGTTGAATCATAAACGGTGCGTAAATAAAAAGGCGAATCAGTTACTAAATAAAGTTTATAAATGAATTATTTGCAGTATAACAATCACTATTTACACTTATTCACTTTTTTTTTAAATTTCTAGATTTTTTCAACACTACAATACCAGTTGGCAGAGTTTGAAATACATCCTCTGACTCATATATAACGCATATTTTGTACAAGGCTGCATACCTGTACTGAAAAGCAAACAAAAAAAAGACTGTTGTAATTAATTTAGTTACAATACTCTCTACCTCTAATATCTTTCTGCAAGATAGTTTTAATAATAACAAACAAACATGTATGTTACTAATTTAAAATAACAAAAGAGCTGTGATTACAAAGAAAACTATTTATAATTTTATCTATTTATTAAACAATATATAACAAATAATATCGCATAAAAAATATCGGATTTAAAAACAATGCAGAAATCAATAGCAATAACCGCCAAAAATTTGATAGAATTATTACCTTAAAAAGTAAATACTCAAATGCACGATTCGAATTTTCCACATTGTTTGAAATAATTTGTTCGAAGTGATTATATGAGTATGTGATTCAAATATTACATATAAAATTCTGTAAAAAAAAAGTAATTTTTTGTTACTTTTCAAAAGAAAAATCTTTCTGCAAGAACTCTGTAACGTTCTGCGACAATGTCGCACTATGATTCTGCCACTGGGGGTATAGTAATGATTTTAATTTATAAAATAATCGTAATCTTTCGGACGTGAATAAAACAGAAAACAAAAAGAACAAGATCAGAATTTTTTTGTGGCCAATCTAAGTCCCGAAACAGCATTTTGAAACAAGCGAGGAGCCTTATTACAGAATTCAAATAATTTATGACTAAACAAATAAAGCATAAAATCTGAAGTATTTTTAACATTATGAAATAAAATATAGAAAAAACTGCTCGATTTAAATTTTCTATTTTTTAGTATTACTCTATTCTTGTAATTAGAATGTTTTCGGATATATATATATATATATATATATATATATATATATATATATATATATATATATATATATATATATATATATATATATATATATATATATATATATATATATATATATATATATATATATATATATATATATATATATATATATATATATATTTAATTAAAACGTACAAGAAACATTTTCTGGAACATCAGCCTATTTCTAGTTTCAAAATTAGGAATTCAGTAATTTTCTAATTTAATTAAGTTATTAAAATGGATCAATTTTATTTTATTTAATTATTAAAATGGATGAAATTGAAATAGTTTTGATGCAATCTCGAAAAAATTTTGGTGAATTTTCTTTAATTTAATTTCGATCTATATTATCAGCATAAATGTTTAAGATTTTACTCGCTCATTGTTTTTCGGTAAAATAGTAGAAAGAGCAAAGTTATTTGTAAGTAAATAAGAAATTTGATATCCTATGGGGAAAAAAATAAACTGCCCCGGGTGAGGATCGAACTCACGACCTTCAGATAACTCAGATTGAGTTGATTATGAGACTGACGCGCTGCCTACTGCGCTACCGAGGCTTGCAGAGTTGTAGGGTATTAATTTAAATATCTGATGAAAGGAAATTGAACATAAAAAATAATTATTACAATGTAACATTCATTCTATTAAAATAAATCAGCATCTTAAATGATTATTTTTAAACAACAATATTATTTTTTCTTATTTTTTATTTTAATTCTAACCAAAAAGTGAAGAAAAATATTTATTATTCGCCCAACAAAATAACAAAAGCATCGAAAATTTAAATTTCGAAACATTTTTAAATTAGAAAATTCACCCAAATGTTATCATAATTTCAAATTCTGCAAATGCACTTTAAGGTAAAACTACTTCAATATTTCGGTATATTTTTTAAATGAAAATTTTGATTTAATTGTTCATTTAAAAAAAAGTTTTAAATTCATTGTTTTTTTTGTTTTTTTTTAAAAAAAAAGAAAAGTGATATTTTATTACTCCTATAATGCTAAAGAAAATTTAACTTTTTATTTATCAATATATGAATTAAAAATTGAAATTATTGCGGTCCTGAAAGCCTATTTTTTCGCCCCAAGGCCCAGACCAGTATAATATACACGTTCGTGGAAAATTTGTCACCATCACTGTAAAAAATTTTTACTGGTACTTAAAAAGAAGGGGGGGTGGGGGAATCATCTTCTTCAAAGAAAATTTGTCTTCGAATTCCGGGAATTCACTTTTACTCTTTTTTCCTACGAATGTAAACGCGATTTAAAATTACATTGATATGATTTAAAATCACACATCGTGATTTTATTTTCGCGATTCAAAATCACGCATCGTGTTTCTGTTTTCAGGTTTTTTTTTAATCAAATGATTTTAAAAATCACACATCGAGATTCATTTTAACGTGATTTTTAAATCAAACATCGAGATTTATATTCACGTGATTTTGAAAACTAAACAGCGTGATTCATATTCAAGCGATTTCGAAAATTAAACATTGATATTCGTATTCACGTGATTTTAAAAAGCAAACATTGAGATTCTTATTCACTCGATTTTTAAATCAAATACCGAGATTCGTATTCAAGCGATTTTAAAATCAAACATCCGAGATTCTTATTAACGCGATTTTTAAATGTAAAATTTCGAGATAAGTATTCGCGTGATTTAAAAATCACATGTTGTGATACATAATAAAACCTCGCAACGATATTTTGTTGATAAATGTTTTCTACATGTACACTTTTTACTAGCTCAAATTTCAGATATTTTTTCCATTATTTAAAAAAGTGTTTTCGTAAATGTCATTTTCAGATTTCAATTTTAAGCTTTTTTGGATTTTTTTCTACAACTCATCCTTGTGGTATGAATAAAAATAAAGTTCTATAAAAATTAAACATTTTCAAAAAAATTCCGTGGTTTTCAACACATTTCGCCAAAATGCTTTGATGACGAAAGGGTTAAAACTAGTTACAAGAATTAATCAATGATTGCTGAAAGTTTTTTAATTGAGATTTTGTGTTGGCAGAAAGCCTACCGAGGCCCTCCTAACGAAAAAATATGTTTCTTTCGCACCTCTATAACGATATGTTATTTTCGGAATTTTCCAATAACGATCTTACTCTTAAGTGTTTGTTATTTTAAAGTACAATGTACTATTAATTATAGTACTTGCACTTGTAATATACGAGCAAACTAAATAAAATGAGCATTTACCAAATAGACCATGTTGTGCTAGGAGCAATGTTGTTGCGGAATCGTTACCTTTTTGCATGTAAGCTAAAAGGTAACGATTCCACAATGTCGAACTAACGAGCAATTAAATTTCGAAGTGGCTGGAGAACGATATTGGTCGCATAGGCTTGCGATGACGCAGTTTTGGAAAATTGCAGGAACTTTTGCCTATAAACAAGTAAATTTTTATTACCTTTATTTTTATTTAATAATTTATTATTCATTTTATTACAATCTCGAGATATATAACTACATTAATTTTCAAATGTGTTTTTTAGAATAATATTTCGCAAATTTTTATTTTATTTAAAGAAATAGTTGTTCAATCAAAAAACAATGCAATTTACAGAATTTTAAAAAGACACTGATAGCAAGAAAAAGAATAACAGTACTACTGGAATAAAGTTTTTATAAGACCTAGTATGTAATGAACAACCGGGATAGCCAGGTTGGAAGGGCGTTGAGACCATCTCCAAGAGGTCGCGAGTTCTATCCCCTTCGGCTGAAGACTCCCCGTGTAGCAAATGGTCACTGGTGCACGTGAAATCTGTTGGGTCACAAACTCCTCGTGTACACATAACAAATCTACCTCTGGGAGTACTGACTTGGAGATTGATCGTTCTCTGGTTCAGATCTGCGGGTGAATCAATGGAGGTATGAATGTATCCGCCCTATAAACGGGCAGTGATCTGTATGAGGCTGAAGTCGTATTCTTGGCAATAGATGGCGCCACTTAAAAACAAGAAACGCACCCTTTGCCATGTACTAAGCAAATTTGCTGGCATTGGCAAGTGACATTAGACTCGATAACAACAATACTACGAGTGCATACAGAATTTTGATTTTTTTTTTTTTTCTGTTACAAATGTTATAATGCATGTGACTAAATAAATATTTCTTTCATACTTATTCGAATTGTTCAAAAAAATACTATTCAAATTTCTTCTACAGTCAAAGTCATATAAATAAAACTTAATATTGATATTACATAAACATTTGCAAAAATGAAATGAGCTCAGAACGCACATAAAACAAAAGTTGTAGCCAAAGGCAAGTAAACGCTACCCGATATATATCATCTCTCTTCGCACAGTAGTGACGTCATTTTAGACCAATAGTGTGATCCGGCCATTGAAAAATCTACATTGTCAAAAGTACATTAAAAACTTCCATAATTTCAACTCTAAAATTCTTCACAATATATTTAATCATAAAATTAAAAAAAATTTAAAAGGAAGAAAATTATTTAAAGGACTGCCAAAAAAAGGAGTATTTTCTCTAACAAATGCTGTTCTTATTAGCAACACATTCCCGATATAGCAGGGGTTTCCAACTGGCGGCCCGGGGGCCGCCTCCGGCCCGCGAACTAAAATATATTAGTCGTCATT
Organism: Parasteatoda tepidariorum; assembly: GCF_982258835.1. Taxonomy (NCBI): domain Eukaryota; kingdom Metazoa; phylum Arthropoda; class Arachnida; order Araneae; family Theridiidae; genus Parasteatoda; species Parasteatoda tepidariorum. The sequence goes on from NC_141763.1 coordinate 97,962,661, forward strand.
TTTTTGCGGACAATTGTCGTAAAAATTCTGTATGGGTTTAAAATACTTTTCTCGTTAATAAAAACCGAATTTCTTCGTTTCTGTGAAATTTAACATACCAACGGTGCAAAGAAATTTTATTTTTTTAGGTTTTGTATCCAAGAAAATATTTATTCAAATACAAAATTAATTGTGTACTCTTTTTTATTTCATTTTTTTTTTTTTTGTATTTTGTGAATATAATTTAGCATGAGCGTATCAAAAATTTTCTCGAAGAAATTCTCCGATTTAACTTTTTGAAACCACTCATTTTGGACGAAAATATTCGCACACACATTTGTAAATTTTGAATTTAAAATGTAAATATCGATTCTCTGGTGGTTGCAGCAAACCACAATTTTCTCATTGAATATTTTGTGTGCTACTATGTAAGTTTTAATACTTTAACAATTAGCATTAATTGTTAACTGTTGCACATTAATTGTTTATACATAGGTGCACATTAAAGTTATTGTAGCCCGAATTTTTAGCATTTATTTATGTCTTTAAAATTATTATTAATAACTATTAAATATTTTTAAAAATCTACTTCTTATTTTAATTTGTAATTCAATACTTTTGTTTTGTACAACTTAGTAAAACTCTGACAGTAATATTTAATGTTTCTTCAAACATGAAAGAGTCCTACAAAAATTTTTGATTAAGTTGCGGCCCGCCATTTGATTTGTGTTTTTAATTGTGGCCCCCAGCCTCATGTAAGTTGGAAACCCCAGTGATATTGAGTTCCTTTTCCATTTTGTTCATTTTCTGATTTTCTTAGTACGTTCGTATTGTGGAATCGTTCTGGCCCTAGCAGTTTTTGGAGCTTGGTCCAAGAAGCCGTTCGAAAACAGACAAATAAGTTAATCGGTGTTTTAATCAATAGAAAAGAGTTGAGATGTTTCGATTCTTGTTCGAAACAAACGATTTTCTGAGAATGGAAAATTTTATTTAATTATTCATGAAAGTTTGAAACATTTTTATTTGAAGGTTTATTTTTTCGATAGAATGACTTAAAATATTGATAAAACAATCGTTATTAAAGAAAAAGTAACGACGTCATATGAAAACTATGAAGTGGCTCGTACGAAAAGTCGACCGCCAAACTCTTGCTTAGAGGACGTTAGGAGGGGGAAATTACCGTATGGTAATCTGTCGTGCCAACTACAATCGCATAGGGGCCAAATGAATTTTAAGCTTTCTAATTTAAAAGGGAAAAAAAACGTGTAGAAGTTTGCTCGGCTGTGGCTACGAGTTAGTCCCCATCTGAACTGTTTTTTTTTTCTTTTTCGTTTCTTGTGGGCCGTTGCCCGGAAGATGCCAAAACTTATCGATAATTCTGACGCAGATCACGATACGGAAATCTTCCCGTAGCGAAAATAAGCGAAAAATTGTACACTAAATTTAATACATTAAAAATAATCCTTTTTTTTTTCATTTGCAAAATATTTGATAAAAGATTCTAAAATTTTTCTCTATTTCTCAGAACTTTTAAATATTTCGAATTATTATGGGCCGACATTACACCCACCGTCTATCACTCCAAAGACAGCCTCATAACAACCTAAGATTTAAAGATCTACAAAAAATTTAACACTAAGATAGAATCGAAAATTATAATACGAAAACGTGAGACAACAAAAATCATTTGTGCTCAAATTGTAAGTTTTTAGAAACATAAAAGTCATAAAAATAAATAATAATTAAGCATTGATTTTAATTAAAATAATAATGGGCCGTTCAATTAAAAACGAAAGAATGTTTTTAAGATAATGGAACCCTCTTCTTGTCAGCAAAAAGAAGCAAAAAAAAAAAAGCTTAGGTATAAGAAAGTCGCAATTTCCCCCTTGTGTGTTACATTAACTTTTTTTGTAGTAGTAATCGAATTTTAAAATTAAATTTAGAGTAAATTCTTTAGGAGTCTTTGGTGTTATCCTTCTGTGGCCAATATTCATGACCTCTTTTTCAACATTACCCATATCGAAAAAAAATTAAAATTTCCCACGTGTATTTTTATTTTTTTTCATTTGAAAACAAAAATTTTGAAAATAGGGGATTCTATTTTTTTACGTAATCATTTAAAATATACCTCCTTTTCCCCATATCAGAAAGTCGTTAACTCCCTCTCTCCTTACGTAATATATGAATGGCCCCTATATCAATTTTTATTATGCTAAATCTACGAATTCCACATTCGACATTTTGTAAAACATTTTATGCGGCTGTCAATTGGCGGCAGGTCCTCGAATTCCCAACTAAACATTTCACTAATAGATTTCGTTTTTTAATCGGCAGAAATTAATGTATAAAATTTAGAACTACCCTAGTAAAATTTACAACAATCCTAGTTTGTGTTTACGGAAAACTTATTGTTTCAAATTTTTCCAACACTACTTTTGATTGCAAGTTAATTTTAAGCTTAAATAAAGAGAACATAAGGTTTGAAAAAATAATGATTAACGATTTACAAACAAGGTGTTCATTGCGATTAAAACTATGGTTAAGCAAATAGATGGTAAAAATGAAAGAAAAACAACAACGAAGTAACGGGAAAATATAACTTACAAAAGTGGTTACGTACAACTAAAACCGAAATTCGAATTCTGTTCTGACTGATCACATCTAAAAAGCTGACTTATGACTTATATAACTTACGATTGGATGTTGGCGACAGTCGAAAAGATGGCGACGTACGGGATCTTCCTTTTCCTTGTTATGCGTTGATATTGTTAAAAGAATTTTCGCCAAACCTGGTAGCATCAACTAAAATTAATAAATCAATAATCGTCTTAAGATAAAATTTAATTTAAAAAAATAAACTTTGTTTTCTGAACAGAAAAAAAGCAAAAAATGAGTGATTAGTCAGCATTTTTATTTTTAATATTTGAATGATTCTACTTAAGGAATGCTTTGGTCCACGAGGGCTAATAGTAATACTGAAATGTTTCCTTCATTAGTCTACATTCGAAAGAAATTTGATTCATATCAAGAATTATCATTTTTCAGGAATCATTAAAACAATTGTTGTAATTGTAAAATATTTAAAAATTCTAACAATAAGTTTGTTTGAAGTCAGTGTAAATACTTAGGCACACGAGAGCTATTAGCATTACCGAGCTGTTTGCTTTAGTAAAATAAGTATAAATTACAAAAGAAAAATATTGACTCATATCAACAATCATTATTATGAAAATTGTTGTAATTATAAATTAATAATGTAGATTCTTATACTAATAATTTAGTTTGAAGGTTATGCAAACGCTATAACTAAGGTTAACGATGGTTTTTAATTTTATCAAACTTTATTCGCAACAATAGCATGCAATACATAAGAAAAAGACTGTTACATTACAATTATCATTAAGACAATTGTTGTAATGGTAAATTCTTACAATAGTGTAAATACTAAGGCTCAAGATAGCTATTTGTAATACCGAAATATTTGCTTCATTAGCAGACATTGCAAAACGAGAAGGATGATTTATATCAACAATTATCATTGAGATAATTGTTGTAATTATAAATTAATAATGTTATATCTTACACTAATCATTTAGTTTGTACGCTATGCAAACGCTATAACTAAGGTTATAGATGGCTTTTAATTTTTAAAAAAATTTTTATTCCCAATATTAGTTTCCAATACATACGAAGAAGACTGATAAATAACAATTATTATTAAGACAATTGTTGTAATTGCAAACTCTAATAATAATAATTTAATTTAAACTCAGTGCAATTACTAAGACTCACGATAGCTGTTAATATTACCGAACTGTTTGCTTCATTAGGAACACTAGTATACATTACAAAAGTAGAAGGTTGGTTTATATCACCAATTATTATCTGGAAAATTGTTGTAATGATAAATTAATAATGTAATATCTTATACTAATCATTTAGTTTGTACGCTATGTAAACGCTACAACTAAGGTTAAAGTAACTTTTAATTTAAAAAGAAATTTCATTCACAATATTAGATGCATTACATAAGAAGACTGATACCTAACAACAATGATCAAGACAATTGTTGTAATTGTAAATTCTAATAAGAATAATTTAATTTAAAGTCAGTATAATTACAAGGACTCACGATAGCTGTCAGCACTACCGAACTGTTTGCCTCATTTACATACAAACAATAACAAAAGAAGGAGGTTTATTTATATCAACCATTATCATTAAAACAATTTTCGCAATTTGTAATTATTGTAAATTCTAACAATATTAATTTAGAATGTTAATATTGTATTGAAGTAAGTGAAAATACTAAGGTCCACGATAGCTAGTTCTATTACCAACTAGGAACCTTAGTTTGCAAAAGAAGGTATCATTAAGAAAAATTGCTGCTGTTACATATAAATTTTAACAATAATCATTCAGTTTGAAGACTCTGCTAACATTATAACTTAAGTTTTCAATGAATTTCAATATTATTGAACCACTTCGCCTCATTAGCATACTTTACAAAAAGAGAAGATTGATTCATATTATAAACAATTATCATTAAGACAAGCTGTGTTGCGGTTTACGGATAAGGCAGATTTTTACCCTTTTTTGCAGCTGTGGTTTTGTGGAAATCGTTACGGAACAGTTGTCTTTTTACCCTATCCTCCCTCATGTTTAGTTATTTTTTATATCATTTTCCGCTTTTTTTTTCCAGTCTAAAAAATCCTCCTTATATTGCGTAAGATCGGGCATATCATGAGCGACAGATGTTGTTTTGCCTGATGGCATACAATTCTCAGGGTCAATAAGGACAAGTTTTTTTTTTAATCCCTCCACCCGTTTTTCTTTACTTTGTATTGAAAATCGAAAGGAAAGGGCAAAAAACTTTCATGTTTTACTTTAACCATGATGACATTTTTGTCACATATTTAATTCTTCTTGATTTATTTATGCATTACATTTCATTTAATAGTTCGTAGCGAAGAAATTAGGAAAAAAAGACTTATTAATTTCTTTGATATTTAAAAAATGTTTTTCTTTGAGTTGAAGTTTTGTTGGATTTTCATATGCTGTTTCGTAATATTAGTAATAATACAAGAAACTTTATTTAATTCGAATGTGAATTATTCGAAATAGTGTACTCTTCGATTTCTCTTTGAATTCCTCTCTCATATTCTCATGGGAGGGGCAAGTGTTCGATGTGAGCGAAGGAAGCAATTAAAATAATCACACTAGTTCTCAAAACCAGCGATTCCGCGGAACCCAAGGGTTCCAACAGAGACTCATATAGGTTCCGAGTGTTAGAACTCTTCAAATAAAAAAAAAATTTAAACCTGTAATTGTATTTATATGCAATCGACGGAACATAATTATATTATAGAATATTTTTGTTACTTTAGAAATATTTTGGTAATGTAACATCGAAAAAAAAAGTTTTAAAAAATATAATGATATATTAAATAAATTATGAAAATTTTTGTCACATTTACTTCTTCTTCATTTATTTATGCATTACATTTTAATTTAACAATTCATATCGAGGAAACATAGGGAAGAAAAACTTATTAATTTCTTTGATATTTAAAATTTTTTTTTCTTTGAGTTGAAGTTTTGTTTGGTTTTCATACGCTGTTTCATAATATTAGTAAACATACAAGAAACTTTATTTTATTCGAATCTGAATTATTCTAAATAGTGTGTACTCTTCGATTTCCCTTTGAATTCCTCTCTCATATTCTCATAGGAGTAGCAAGTGTTCGATGAGTGAGAAGGATGCAATTAAAATAAACACACGAGTTCTCAAAACCAGCGATTACGCGGAACTCAATGGGTTCCGAGTGTTAGAACTCTTCAGATCTAAAATTTTTGAAGCCTGCACTTGTATTTATATGCAATCTATAGAACATAATTTATACAATATTTTTGTTACTTGAAGGATATTTTGGTAATGTAACATCGAAAAAAAAATTAAAAAAATCTAATGATATATTAAATAAATTATGAAAATTTTTTTATTAAATTTACATTATAACTACCCATCGAAATTTAATTGACAATTAAATTACCAAACTCAAAAAATGAAGAAATAATATTTATCTGAGAAACATTCTAAACGATTCAAACAGGGTTATTTTTCATTTACATTTCAGCAAAATATCAGTTTAGTTTATTCATGTTAAGTTTATACATACACCAAAAACAGATTCAGAACCGGGCAATATGACGCTCCAGATCAGTGGATTTAAATTTTGGTTATATTACCTAATTTTAAGACAAATATTAATAAAATAACGGAAAATTTTAATTCTTCACATTAAATAATTTCGAGCTAATAAGAAGCCTTTCTTTGGTTTATCTGTTGATAATTTTTGACAAAATTTATTGAAAAAGTTGTGGTTCCTCCAGGAAAACATCAGTTTAGCGTTCCATAATTGAAAAGAATGGAGAACCACTGCTCTAATCTTACACACGTAACAAAAATTTTTTCTCAAATTTGCTAAACGTCTTAAAAAAGATTTATCTCGATCTTTATTTTAACTTTCATCAATGATGATTCATGAACATTTTCGACATTTGTCTGTATTATTAAGGGGAGCCTTAAGAGATTCCTAATTATTGTGAGCGACAGATACTCACCGTTTACCACATCAACGACGCCCAGTTTATAAGAATATAAAATTTAATCTTCCTTTCGATTTTACCGCAATATTGATTTTTGCGTCAGCAACTAAATTCCCTTCAATTTTTTTTAAACTGCAAGAGTCCACATGTTTTTTGATCATTCGAAAGAGGATGTTTAGTTCTACCGGAATCTATGTTTTGCTCGAGTTAATTTCCAGATCTCTAAAATAAAATGTTCAAGGCTGAAAAGAAAAATGAGGCTTTTCGACACCTTCGTCTTTGTGATTTTTAATAGAGGTTCTAAGGTAGCAGAAGCTGTTCGTGACATTTGTGATGTGCGTGCTGAAAGTGCCATAGCTAACAGAACCGATCGTGATCGGTTTGGCGTGTTTAAAAATGGAGACTTTTTTTAAAGATGCTATCTCGATCTGGCTATTCAGTTGAGTTCGACGATTAGGGCATAAACTAACTTTAAGACAAAAAATCACGTTAAACGACAAAGGAACTGAAGTTATGGTCCCACACTTTAAATTATTTTAATGAATTAAAAGATCTTTTCATCACTACTCAGGAACGTCCTCTAGGAACACACACTAGAGGACGTAAATTAAAGGTCAGATAGAGAAATGGTCAAGTTCCAAAATCTTTATGAAGTTCTAATATTTTTTTTAAAAATTTTTACTTTAGTTGGCTGCAACTGACAAATATGTATAAACTCAAATGGTGAAGGGTTATTTAATAAGTACCAAATATACTAATTTAGGCATAAAATATTATACTGATACGTCTGATAATTATTAAAACTACACCAATACTATGTAGTTTAAGTACCGATACTTTGGAATTAAGGTTAATGGATTAATTGTTTTACGGTCTTTCAAAAGAGATATGTACCTGAGAAAATCACTTAATAGAGGTGAATTTTAACTATCACGAATTGGCAGCGAGCAATAGCAACCCACGAAATGATGCTAAATGCATTTTATCTTTGTTGAAATGGTATGAATTACAAATAACGAGCTTTGCTTACTTCAATAACGTAACGCCACCGAAGATTACAACAAATAATCTATACATAATAATAAAAGCGGCTGTGTGTGTGTGTGTGTGTCTGTAATCACAATATATCGCCCCAGAAGCCTCGCCCAGGCACGAAACTCGGCACATAATTGTGTTTTGACATAATGAAGAAGTATTTTTTTTTCTTTTTCAAAAATTTTGATTAGTTATTTAGTTATCAGTCATTTTGTAAGTCTATGCTTTTCGTCTGCTTTTTCGTCTTCAAAGAGCCATATTCAAAAAACTATTAAAAAATGCATATACTTTTCCCCACTCTTATAAATGTATGCTAATGCGAACCTTACAATTGAAATATTAATTTTCGACAACTTAAACCAATGATATACGAAGGAATTAATAATTTAATTGTAAAGTTCGCATTAGTTTACATTTATTTAAGTGGAGAAAAGTTTAACTTTTGTATTAAAAATGTGGCAACATATTCGATACGTAAATAGAACGCTTCGCTTTGATATATTTGTCGCTGTTCATAATTGTTATAATAAGTTTTTCTTCTTCTTTCCACGCTCTAATTTTTTTTTTCTTAAGCGAAGACGATAATTTTTGTAGCGATATTGTAGTACTTTGTACAACTAAAAATTCTTTTCACAACACTTTAAAAATATTTTCTTTATTTTCTTTATATATACAGAGAACAGTCGGCAAAGAATTCGATTAGGTTGAAAAACATTTTGCTAAAAAGGAACGAATTCCGAAAGAAAAAATAAGCAACTTAAAGAATAAAAATGCTGATGCCAGCCAATTTTTTGAAAGTTAACTTAGAAATAACAAACCAAACGATGTTAACAAAATAACGTAGAAAGCGCAACTAGATCAAAATTATACAAGCACAACTAGATCAAATTATAATACCTGAGTGCTTGACGTAACAGATATAGAAATAGAATTTGATACCATAAAAAATTATATAGAAATAGAAATGGATACCATAAAAAATTTATTCGTTTTCGTGTTCTTTTCATGTATTTAGCATTTTAGTTTTTTTTTTTTCTTAAGCGTTGTAGCTATATAATTTCAAACATCCTCAAGAGCTATAACACATCTGCAGCAGAACTGGATATGAAGACAAAATTGCAGGACAGGAACACTTTAATTGTCCACTAATCTTCAGATTTCCTGCTACGTTTTAAAAAACTTTATTTGTGAAAACCTTCAGCGTGGCGGACAGCTGGCCGCCTTAGGCGGCTAGTATTAAATAAAAAAAAAAGAAATTAAAATTATTTTAGCTATATTAATTGAAAAACTTAGAAGAAGAGCCAGGTAAGTGACATTTTCAGAACGAAAAAAGAAGTTGCATCAGAATTATTTTATTACCAATTTTATTAGAAGGTGGGACTAATAATTCTTTTGCTTCATTTTATTTCCCACTGGCTAATTTGAAATAAGAATTATGCTAAAAACTAATAAGAATAAGTTACGTTAAGATAAAAGTGAAAGCAAAAACAGTTCTGTTATATTAAACATATCCATATTGAAGCAACCACTTTATGTTATTTTCTCTAATTCATTAATTCTCCTAAAAATGTCATTCACCTGGTTCTTCCATCTTTAATTGTGTCAGTATAAGCATATCAGTTTTAAGCATGATTGCGTTGTTTCTCAGTACTGATTTATTGATTCTTTTCTTTTTTTTTTATTCACCCCGTGCGAAGAACGGGTATTCGTCTAGTAAATAAATAAAAATAACGTTGCCAACCCAATATATTCGAAATAAAGAAAACTCATTGCTTTCAAAACTTATTACAATCCTTTTCCACATTAATTATTAATATTAAAATTGTTCCATTTATAATTAACGTATAATTAGGTCAATTTAAGAAAATGGTTATCACAGAAATTTTTTAGTAGCACCAAATTGTGTATGAGTTTAAAAAAAAAAGCGCTTTTATTAAATGCTTGTGGCAAGACAACAACAAACTAACTTTTTCCAAAAGGTTAAAATTTTCACATCAAACTGCTCTTTATTGATGTCAAATATATACTTTTAAAGTTTCCGAAACTAGTATAATAAGAATCAAAAATATCTTACCGCCAAAACATGGAAATAATGGTGTTTTGCACCATAAGTAACTCTTCGGAAAAATTTCAAGACATTGCTTATCATTCATTATAGTGTCCCAAGTCTTTATAATATTTCTTTATGAATTTCTTGCTTACTATAGTATTTAACAACTTGTATATAATCATTGAAATTAAGGAGAATTTATTTCTTACTAAATTCAATTCATTGTTGTTAGTATTTAATGAATGAATATATTTGTTATTCCGAACATTTTTATCTCTCCCTTTGAGTTTGCATTACTAAAGGTTTCATGTATATGATGGAATTCTCGTTCTTCGCAAAGGTTTTCTATTAATTTCTATCATCAAATCTACGCCAATATCAAAAAGAGTTTTTTCAAAAAGAGAATGTTTCACTTAACTATAAAAATAAAGTTTAAATATTATGATGTCAGTTTAAAAGTTTTTTTCTAAATGGTAAACCTTTATATTATTTCGAATCATTGGTTGTCTGATTCAAACTTCTAAGTTCCTTAAATTTATTTGAAAAATTATAAAAACTCTCTAAAAATTAAACAACTGATTGTTCGAGTTTCGATTCATTTCCAGAACAAGTTATGAGTTTGAAAAACTTTTATAAGTTGAGATTCAAATCTCAAACGAGGCACTATTTCTTCAAAATGACATTCGTAGAAACTGTGCCAAAAAATATTAAATTCGCGAAAAAAAATTTAAAAATTAATTTTTGAATTGTATTTTATAACGTTATATTCATATAATGTGGTATTAATAAACGATGCAGCTGTCTTGCAGTAAACCACCGAGACTTGTTAAGTTAAAATTTTACTTTTATAACTCTAATGGAGATAACAGTTACAGCAACTTTATAATTTGCTCTCTTATCAAAAGTAATTGTATAATCAATACGGATTTCAAATGTTTTTGGGGTTGTTCTTATTCACAGTGCAGCCATTTTTAAATGGAGAAAAAAGCTTTATTTTATTAAAATTAACGTGAATCGTTTCAAATTAAGCTTCTCGAAATATTTATTATTTTAATTGAAAAACATCTCTGTATATTCATGGAAAATATTATCTTTCTCACCGCAAGTAATGAAAAAAAAATTAAGTTTCTGACTTACAGTAGAGTCTCGCTGTAGTGAATTTTTCACTTTAAAGAAGTTTTTGATCGAAACGTCAAATAGCATTCAAAATATTCTCCATATAACGAAGTGGGGTCTCCATAAAACGAATTTTTTAGATGCTATTTTTTAGATTTTCGTTATTCATGAAAGATGGAATTTTTGTGCAATGAAATGGCTCTCATATGTGCCAAATTCTTTTCTAAGTTAAAATGTTATGTCTTCTGTTAGTTAAAATTTCTTGCTTAAAATGTATGAGCTTAATACCATAAAAAGCAATCACGGAATTTTCACGGAAACAATCACGGAAAAAAAACCACTAGTACATGTTAGTTAGTAAATTTATTGATTGTGTTTACTCTTAAGCATTTTTAATACAACAAAACGATAACTAAACAACACAACAAAGCAATTAAAATTATTGATTAAAATTATGTATTAGCTCGTTTTTAATTTAAAGTCATAACTATATACTTTTGTTTTGTTTTACGTAATTGTACCAATTAAAAAGTTTGTACCATATCTTCAAAATACAGCCAAAATTTACATCCTCCGTAAAACGAAATTTTCTTTAAACTGAAATTTTCGATTGGAATCAATCGATATCGTTATGGAGAAATATCATACCAATGATTTTATTCCACTGATATTGTTTTACACTTTCTTCCATTTCTTTTATGAATGAAAAATTAGGTCTCTAGTTTGAACGAGATCCGATGACATCAAGAAATAAAGTTTAAAATAAAAAGTGTTAAGATTTATGAAAGAGGTTACAAGTCGATAGTAAAAATAAAATAAATAAAAGGTCGATGCTTTCGTTAATTTATCGAAAGTGAAAGAGTAAAAAAGAACATAAAGAGAAGCGAAAACATTAACCAAACTCTCACCTTGCGGTTTAGTTTAAAAAATAAAAAAAAGACTTTGAAGAGTCAGATTTTGTTCTTTTTCTTTCCTCGTAGGAAAAGCTAGACTTGACGACATGTGAGCGATAAAGAAAAAATAAAAGTTTGGCGAAAAGATACGGGCGAAAGAGTCGCCAAATTTATCGCCCATCTCTTCCATGGAGCGAAAGAATGAATAACAGAGAGAGGCTAAGAGAGTACGTTTAAAGATGGCGGCCAGCGGGTCTGTGGAGTTGAGAGAATGTGCCGAAGAACTGGATACAAATTCGGCTAAAAATAAAATAAATGCTATTAGTGAGGTGTTAAATGGTTCTGTTTGTGATCATACTTTCGTTTTCGATCAAAATGTGACCGATGGCGAGGATAAACGCGAAGAACTACTAGCGTCCTGTCTTGCTGCCAGTCCGTGGATTAATAATAAGAACAAAGTGAACGTGAATCGTCTGCAGAGTTCAACTGCCCCGCTGACCTTGTGTTCCGAAACTGACCCCGAATTGAGGAGGACATTAAGGATAGAACGAGCTGGAAGTACAGAAAGGTGAGCGAAATCCTTGTGGTCATTCGGTTTAATTTCACTTTTCTTTTGAGAGCCGAATTCTTGACCTTTGTTTTCCCACCGCACGCGCCGCGACTCCCGCGTGTGCGGTTTCGCAGCATTTTTCTATCCTTTCTACCGATGAAGCGTCCATGCTCACCAAATTTCGCTTACTACCATTGTGATGCTTTTATGTGTCAAAATACTATTACATATGAATAAAAAATATGTTCCCCAAAATTCACCATTTCGTATTCAAGCATATCACATACAAAACATACAATTGCCATCTATATACGTAATAAAATTATTATTAAAATTGCATTTTTTCCGGTAAATTTCTTCATTATTTTTTAATAATTTAGGTAAATGAATGAAGCTTATTTACATTCACTATTGTCCGACGATATCATTAAATAGTGCTTCTTTTTATAGTTTTTTATCGCATTGTGTAAGTGAAATCAACTTATAGAAACTTCCATAAATTATTTTATTAGCAAACAAAATTTAAAAGCGCAACTTTTTTTAAAATTTATATCTTTCTTTGCATTCCCTTTACAATTAGCGTTATTTTAATATATCCTTAGTAGTAAGTTTAAAATAAGATTTATTAAATTTAAAGAACATGTATTACAGATTTCGTACTTGTTATTTAATGTTTGGTGATTCAACTTATTGAATATTTTAGGAAAACGTATGTTCAGCATACTTTTTGGCTTTACATTTAAAGTACATACCAAATTGACAATGCTTTGTTGTTAAGATGAAATTCATTATTACAAACTAGACTAAACCATGCCTACGCAAGAACAAATATACGAATGCAGTCCTATGCTTACCGCTGTTTTCATTCCATTTACATAGTAGTAATAAATATCTATTATAAAATTTAAAAGCGGGATCGTAAATTAAATGTCGATCTCGGATTTTGTATCAGTTGTTTTAACACTGCATGCTTCAACTATTACTAAACTTATGTGATAAAATATGTGGACATCGTGGATCTTGACTTCTGATTTTAGCATAAATTCCGAAATTAGTCCTGACCCTATTATTTGATCTTGTAATATTTAGGTTATCTTGTAATATTAGATTAGATTAATATTAGATTATATGTTCGATTATCACGTGGTTTTGATAAAAATCATTTTAAAAAACAAAAGAAATTCCTCGCAATCGTATATACGCTAACGATTTTGAAATATTTTTTATAATGTATTTTCATACGTTTTATTACTTTGATGTCATTTAAATTTTTTCAATAAATCTTTACTTTTAGATTTCAAAGAAGAAAAAAAATAGTAATGGCTAAATATGTACTTGATTTTACATTTAAATTTTAACAATATCATGTAAATATTTTACCTATACTCTTTTTGTCAAAATATTGTTAACCAATATTTACAATATGTAGCACAGTTATTAACAAAATAGAAATGATTAGAAAGACAGGGTGAGAATTATTTTATTTTTAAGCATCTGTCATTGAATATATTATAAAGAACTTAAAATTATTTTCTAAACAATAAAAACAGATATAAATGTACTATCATCTATTTATTATAATATTATGATTTAAGTTAATTTTAATTATAAAAGAGTTGTAGCGAAATTAAATTTATACAATTTTGTCACTGATTTTAAAATTTCATTGTTGAGCCTGAATTCATTGTTGTAAAAAAGTTAAAGTCACGCCGTACCGTTTTTTGTTTTTTTGTTATTAAATTGACTTTAAATTTACTGACGAAAATTTCTAATTTATCGGTTGTGATTCAAAAATTCATTAAAATATTTTTTTTTTTTTTTTTATTAACATTGCTTTTATCATTGCCTATTTGGGGAATTGTTAATGTTCTTTTTTCTTATTCCTTTTTGCAAAATGAAACTTATTAACTGTAAAAAAAAATTTTTAAAAATATTATGGAAAGCGAAATCAGTAATAATTTTAACCTAACTGAATGTTAATTGTATTTAAATTGTAATGATTGCTGAAATTTCCTCTGAATAAGTATAGCAATTATATGGGCTAGTAGGGGTTTTTCAATTCTCCCTTGAATGAATGGAATTTGTTATAAGTTTTTTCTTTACAATTGTTCTACATAAAACAGCAACCTAAAATATTTTTTTAAGAAGTAAATATTCAAATATACAAAAATAAATCAGCTGCTATTGAAAAATTGGAGCTGTGAACAAAAATATATATTGTCCTTCAATGATGTCCCAACTCATAAATAAATTTGTAGAGAGTAAATTGAATAATTCTTAATTTATTTTCGTTTTTATTGATTTACGTTTACCAAACGTACTTATTTGGGGGAAAAAATACCAATGCTTAAAAAAGAAATTTTAATCTTTTCTGAAATTCTTATCTTTGGCTTTCTTTGCATATCTTCATTTACCAATTTTTTTTTTCCAACTGTAACGTCCAAAGTAAATAATATTTACTATTTTATCTAAAGTGATAAAAAAAAACTTTTTAAATTTTTGTTGTGATTACAAAAATTTTTCATTTAGGCGATTTTTTTTTTGTAAACGTAACGAAATATGTGAAAAAATTGTCGCGTCAGTTTTCTTTTTTATCAATTTTGGTTCGCTTTGTTCTTAGAACAAAATTGAAAGAGAAATGTAAATAGATTTATAAAGTGCAGTTACATAAGAATCACGTATTTGATAATAACAATATCTTCGCTTTCAGATAAAAAAAAATGCATTAATTGTTGAACAATATACAAAATAAACAATATTATTGATAACAAATCCGTTGAAGAGGCTAAAACAGATGTTCTATATGGAACGTTCACGTGAATAATCATTTTGCCACTTTATCTTTTCTACAAAAAATTATTGAAAACTGTAAAAATAAAAAATAAATGATGTTTTTTTTAAGTAAAATAAAACTAAAATAATTAGTATTAAAACAGTGTTACTTTAAGTGCATCGTTGGAATTCGAACCCAGAGCACCTCATTGGAAGGCGAGTGTTTATCCTCAAAGCAACCACAGCTATGTAACTTTTATTTAACGTTATTAGTAATATTTATAATGAATACTTTAATGAATGGTGCTTGTACTATAATGTTTTGTAATAATTAAAGTATTTATTTTTAGGATTTTGTATAGCTCTAAATGCGCTTTTTGTATTTTTAAACTATTTAAAAAGTATCCCTTAAATTTACCGCGGAATCTTTTCATAAACATAAGTTCATTTAAAATTTTTAGTATTTCTCATGTGTGCAATATGATTTGATGACATTTGAGTTCCTCATTTTTTTCATAGTTATTTTTGAATAAAAAACCGGAAACAATACCCAAATTACATAATATATATATAAATATTACGGCTTGACACAAATCGAAAATATCAAAGGCAAGTATACGATGAGAAAAAGGAAATAATTCGCCGTGCATTGTCCTTTACTAAAATTACCCACCTTCTTTCAATTGACCAATCACGTTCTTACTCACGATCAAAGATGGCGACAGTCTTTTGTCTTTAAATAATTTTAAATCCATTTTTGCGTGCAATACTTGACCGTATCCTATTCCTCAACTCTCTCTCCATTCATTTTCTTTCAATGGAATCCTTAACTGTGATTTTAACTTGCTTGCTTCAATACATGAAATACGTTGTTAGGAATTCTCTATCGTTATGTCTGAATAATAAATAATCCTATAAAAAACATCAGCGTGAGTCGTTAAGTGAAGTGAAACGAAGAGAAAAATGACATTTAGAATTTTTATCTGTTATAGTATTTGCAAATCATTCTTGATAGGAAAATTATATTTATCTATAAATACCATGATAAAAAATTAACTCTCAGAACTTTCGCACCATGTATAATGGCGAAAATAAGTCCAGTTAAAAGTATTCTGTAAAATGTAATCGTTTTAAGTTATAGAATTTTTCTTTAATGCTCTGAAATTTCCAAATTCTAAGTTAATACTTTGCACATCAATAGCACATTCTCAAAATAATATACACAGTATACTCTCTTTATCTCTAAGTTGAAGGAACGCTGAAAACATTTCGAGATAGCGAATTTTCGAGATAACAAGTTCAGAACTAAATATGTTCTAAAAAGTATAAAAATATATTCTAAAATATTATTCTAAAATGAAGAATCATGAAGCATTAGAATAACTACCATTAAATATATATGTAATGATAGTTTACTATAAGTCTAAATATAGCACTGATAATTTTATTTTTAAAAGTGAGACAAGAACAATTATGCATTAAATAGAAAAGGATTGGTTTACAATGATAATTTTATTTTTCAAAGTTAGATAAGAACTATTATGTATAAAAAAGAAAATAATTTGTTAACAATGACAATTTTATTTTTAATAGTAAGACAAGAACAATTATGCATTAAGTAGAAAAGGATTGATTTACAATGATAATTTTATTTTTAAAAGTAAGACAAGAACAATTTTACATCAAATAGAAAAGAATTTGTTTACAATGATAATTTTATTTTTAATAGTAAGACAAGAACAATTATGCATTAAATAGAAAAGGATTGGTTTACAATGATAATTTTATTTTAAAAGTTAGATAAGAACAATTATGTCTTAAATAGAAAAGAATTTGTTTACAATGATAATTTTATTTTTAATAGTAAGACAAGAACAGTTATGCATCAAATAGAAAAGGATTGGTTTACAATGATAATTTTATTTTTCAAAGTTAGATAAGAACTATTATGTATTAAATAGAAAAGAATTGGTTAACAATGATAATTTTATTTTTAATAGTAAGACAAGAACAATTATGCATTAAATAGAAAAGAATTGGTTAACAATGATAATTTTATTTTTAATAGTAAGACAAGAACAATTTTGCATCAAATAGAAAATATTTTGTTTACAATGAACTTACATTGTGATTTTTACGAAAAAATTCACTTTCCATTTCTAAACAAAATCGACATTGCAAGGTTTTGAGTTTGTTGTTTTTTTTTGTAAGAAATGTGTGAAAGTGAGCTTTCAATAAGCACACAAATTTTGTACGATTTATAAAGTGTTTTTATGGAATAAATAATTCCTTGCCCTAAAAATGCCACATTTTTGGCTAAACGAAAATATGAGCGAGAGAAAACGATTTACAGAATCGTTAGTCTAGTCAAGTTTTTTCTTCACTTGGTATTATTCATTTAAATTTGTTTTCATAACTTGCATAACGAATAAAATCTTGCTGTAGAATGCTTTGTTTTTTAAAAGAAAAAGTTTTGATTCATTGTGCTTTATTAAAAGACATTAACAAAACTGAAATTGGAAATTAGTGCAAAATTCTGAAACCACGCTTTATTATGTGCTTGTATTTATAGATTTCTTTTTTTATAATTGCATTATTTTGCATTGAATTGAAAGATGCTGAGTTTTATCATCAAAGAAAAATATCCTGAAGTAGTTGAAATTTCAAATACTTTTTTAAACGATTTTTTCTTACATCATTCCGACTCTTATGTTATTTACACCTTTTTAATAACTCACCGCTAGAATTAAGTTATGAGGAGATACTACTTCCTGGTGTATATATTTCATCTCACACGATAAATTATTCTGAGATTTTAACCTTTATCACCCTTCTGTCAACAGGTTGTTGGGTACCCATGTTAATATTTAGATTATTAGTTGCCTCAAGAATTAACTAATACGAAGTAAAAAAACAATGAAATGATGATTTCTTGAATCTCAGTTCCTCATTTTATGATTCTTCTTTTTCTGCTATCTTGGCGACTCTCCAAAATCGGCGCCATAATTCGATTTAATATCAGTGCTGTGTGTGTCTGTATGTGCATTGTGAGAATTCAAGGACATTATTCTTTTTCTCATTTTTATTTTTACTCTGTTTATTTGTTTCTTTTTTTTTATTGCTTTAATCCCTCTTAGCTTTTATCTCAAGTATGTTATGTCTAATATTCTAATTGTTCTTTTTTTGTTTTTTTAAATGCTGTTGAGGTTTTATTGTAATGTTTGATGTCAGAACGTTTCATCGTTCTCGATTGTTTAATGATGCGAATTAAAGTGAATTATTTGTTTTATATAATAGTCCAAATTGTGAAGAGCCATTGTTTGTTCGTTTAAGATAGACACGTTATATACTTTTAACTATCGCCATTTATTGTTATTTGAGTGTACTGAATTAATTATTTTTTTAAAATGATGCTCATGTGGAAAACCATTTGCCAAACAAATTGGTTTCTTTTAAGTTATAATCCCCTGAACTACGCTATCTTGTTTCACATAATTAGAGAAAAAACAAAAATAAATGTATTATTAATTCGCATTCTATGAGTTGAATGCTTAGTTACAAAGTAACACTGATTTAAAATTAGTAATTACTCAAAACTAATCAAAATAAAAGACAATGGAATATTAATAAGGTATTTTATAACTTAGTTTTCAAGTTATAGGTAATAATAATTTTTACATTTTATAAAGGAAATTTGTACATATTTCTTGCTCGAAATATGTTTGTAGATTTATGTGTTTGTTTTCGTATTTTTTATTGTTTGCGAGAGATAGTATTTTAATGCTGTTGTAATTAAAATGTATTTTAATAATTATAATTTGAAACTGTATTTTAATCTTTTATCTATATTTATTGTATTTTAATCTCTATAAATTTTTACAAAATGTTTTTAAATATTTTATAGAAACAATTAATAGCTAATTATTTTAAAGTATCGCTTATTTTCGAGTTTTTCGAATTATATATATAAAAAAAAATATTAACATATGCTTTGTAGAGAATTTTCATATTCATATTTACTATTTAAGAAAAACCGAGAATGATGTGATAACCTTTTACAAACCTTTGCAAAAGATTTTTAAATTTTAAAATGAAACACAATAAAGCATTAACAAATAATTTTAAAGCTTAGTTAGTTTTCAAGTTAACAAAATATAAAATCAAACTTTTACATATTTCTTGTAAGAATGTGGAGTTCTCTTTTTGTCATTACAGTGAGGCAGTATTTTAATACTGTTTCTTATATTTTGTAATGATATTTTAACCTTTTATGGGGGTTAACCTATTATAAAGTTTACTGAAGGAATATTTTTTTAAAAATATTTTGCTTTAGATTGAAGTTATGTTGTGTTTTTTATTCGTTGTAATAATGATATACATTTTATAAATTTTCTTGTAGGTGAATTAATAACGGTTAATTAGCCAGTTAAAGATTTAGATGCATAAAGATTGATGAAAAAATTAAAATAATAAAATAATTTTTTGTTGTTGAAGATAAGTGAAAATAAATCCTTTTCTAAAAAGCGAAATAAAATTAATAAATCGCCTTAGTGTTTTTTTTAAAAATATAATCTATATATTTGTTCACATTACAATTTATTTACTGCATTTACCCACATTTCTAGGATTGTTTTCAAGTATGCTACGAAAATCAGAAAAGTAAAGCTGATAGATTAAAAAAAATAAAAATATTTTTCATGTTTGAATCAAATTTGATCAGAAATTCTAAAACAGTAAATAAATTGTGAAAATAGTCCTATAGTTGATAGATTGTCCTAGTTACATATTCTGAAAGATATATTTGTTCATATTACTATTTATTTGCTGCATTTAAATATACTTCTAAAATTGTTTCTAAATATAATTCGAAAAGCGGGAAAATAAGTCTGATACACTGTAAACAATTTTAGTGTGTCTCTACGCCAGAAAAGGTAGGAACTACTTTACATACAAGTAGTGTAGTGAAACGCCTGGATTTAGTATTTCACTTCACCTATGTTCTTTTACACTGCTTGGTGTAAAGTAGTCGCCACTATTTTTGTTATTCAATAACATTAAGACAGTAAAATATGCATTTGGGAAATCGGTTAAAATTTGTTAATTTTTTTCATGATACCTTAAAGCATGGCATGAAAACTATTTATTCACTTTTCAATTTTGTATTTTTTACTAAATGTGTGGTTTTCCGGTTGATCGTTACCATATGAGCAAAACAACTACCAAATGAATAGTTTAAATACTGTATATTCTGGTTTCATTAACCAGAATTATTATTTTTTTTCTCCAGAAATGTCATTACCATACAGTACGGTAAATTTAACTGAATTTTTTCTCCGTGAACAATTTTTTTATTAAAATGTCATTTTTAATTAAATTTTAATTTGAGACAGATGTTAATACATTTATTAAAAAAATATATAAAATGTTAAATAATAAAGTGTTTAAGTTACCTATAATGAATTAATAATGTTCCATCCTAAAAAATCTACTTTTTTGATGAAAATAACTCTTCTGTTTTAAGAGTTCAACGATTTCAACTCATGTTTTTGAAAATCTCCAATACCTTAGAGTAAGCAATTTTGTTTTTAATTTTAAGTTTAACCTGCTGTAATGTAATCCATATGTTGCGTTTTATTTAATTTAATCAGTTTTTTTAAAATTTATTACAACAGAATAATGTAAATTTATTTATTTAACCAGTCAATTGAAAAGCAGAATAGTTTATGAAATAAGTAGTTACTGTACAAATATTGTTGTTATTTCTTGGTTAATACAGCCTTGATTTAACTTACCTAACAACCTCGCTTTCTTAACTATTATTATTATTATTCTGGTTTTTCCGCATCAACTACTTGTTTAACCATGACATGAATGCATCATGCATATTGTGAAATGATTTGGAGAATAATAACGTGTCTTGTTTTACTAGTAAAAATAATTTTCAAGAAAGGAAATCTAAATGTTTTTATATTGTGAAAGAACTGTAATTTTGCAATTATACTCTTATTTCATATACTATTGTATAAATGAAATTGAAATGCCTAAGAAATGAAAAGAATTTTCCTGTGGTACCAGAATTTTATATTTAGGTTTTTAAATTACACATCCTGTTCAGCGGGTTCGAGAGTATGAACTTTGTGGAATTTCTTATGTATTCATCTTTCAAAAATTATTATTATTGCATTCTATATTAATTATAATAATTTTTATTTTTTGAGCTCCTTCAAAGTTCATTTGTATTGTGGCCAGTGTAGTATTGAAAGGTTAAGTATTTTAATAATATCCTTAATTATATTGTAGTTTAAAGAGTTTTGTGGCTGTAAATGATTTCTAACGCAATAATAAGTAAATAGCACAGAGAACTCTTGCTAAAGATGGGCAAAACTTAACCTAACAATCATAAATGAATGTTATAAACTCACAGCGATTATTAAAATAGCGTAGGTATTTCATATGATGATAAGAGTATTACAACAGAGAGAATGTAACGTTCATAGGACAATATAGTCTACGTAATATGACAAGAGAGAATGTAACGTTCATATCTACGTAATATGACAACAGATAGAGAATGTAACGTTCATATCTACGTAATATGACAACAGATAGAGAATGTAACGTTCATGTCTACGTAATATGACAATAGAGAGAATGTAACGTTCGTATGACAATATAGTCTCAGAATATGACAAGAGAGAATGTAACGTTCATATCTACGTAATATGACAACAGATAGAGAATGTAACGTTCATGTCTACGTAATATGACAATAGAGAGAATGTAACGTTCGTATGACAATATAGTCTCAGAATATGACAAGAGAGAATGTAACATTTAAATGACAAAAGAGTCTACGTAATATGACAACAGAAAGAATGTAAAATTTATGTGACAACAGAGTCTACGTAATATGACACCAGAGAGAATGTAACATTTTAATGACAAAAGAGTCTACGTAATATGACAACAGAAAGAATGTAACATTCATGTGACAACAGAGTCTACATAATATGACAACAGAGAGAAAATAACATTTATGTGACAACATAGTCTACGTAATATGACAGCAGAGAGAATGTAACATTAATGTGACAACAGAGTCTACGTAATATGACAACAGAGAGAATATATCATTTATGTGACAGTCTACGTAATATGACAATAGAGAGAACGGAATGTTCGTGTGACAAAAGAGTGTTGTTTCCTGTGGCTGGCTTTGTCGTTACATAAAATATCATTTTTTACTTACGTTTATCTTATAACTGTTATTAGTTGGTAATAGATTTGTGTAGATGCTTGTTACAATGTTGTTAGCTTTTGTTCATAAACAGCACTTCTCTGTGCTAATTAAGAAAATAGCGCGAGATGCCGGTAGAAAGAAAATTCAGAGTTTTGTAAAAATGTAGAGTTTGTGATACAATTTTTTAAATATTTGGCGAGTTTACACCAACGCTGCTTTGTCTGGGCTCATAAAGATTTACACTCATTGAGAATAATTCATTGATTTTGATAATTTTCGTCTAGGAAAAATCTTGCGAAGTTGGCGATTTTTTTTTTTAAATCTTAGTAATTTCTTAAATATTTTAATCTATTTATCCATTTTACAACCTAGATAATTTATAGTTTATAATTAGATCTCTTCTACGAGTTAAAAAGACTTACACAGTGGCTTTTATTTTGTAAAAAAGAGAGTTATCTGTTTTCATTAGGAAAAAAAAAAAAGGTCTTAATGAATATTTGATTGTGTAATTTATTTGTGAGATAGCGTTGAAAAATTTCTACATGCTACTCCCTGCGTGGTTTAATAGATGTTTTTAGCTGTAATCTCATGCTTATTTTCATTGCCTCAGGCTTACTTTTTTTTATAGAGGCAATTTTAATTTTTTTTCTCTCCACTATCTGTGTTCTTCGCCCTCTCTCAAACCTGTTCCTCAGTTAACACGCCCCACTTTTTTTTTTTCTTTACTCCTGAGATAATTTCTACGTAAGTCTTAATAGTAAATAGTAATAATAGTTTAGGGTCGTCGTACGACTCTGAGAAAGAATTCCATATTAAGTGCTTTTAACTATTATCTGTTGACTATAAACATAAATTAACCAGATTTGATTCGCTTTTTACTTTTCATAGTTGAATGTACCTGTAATTTAGCTATTCGTAACCTTTAGGCTCAGATGGGACACACCGGTATCCTTTTTATATATTTTCTACTGACGCTCCAATTACAAGAATATATTTTGGTGTTCTTTTATAAAAAAAAAACACCCTAATAGTGAGTAAAATTATATTAGTTCTAAAATATAAAGTCCTATAAAGAGAAGAAAAAAAGAATTTGACTTCTTCTTCTTCATTTATATTACAAAATCTATCAATAATTCATTTTGTAAATTAATGAAATTTCAATGATTCATTATCGTGTTTTTTTTAAATCTAAATAACTGCAAATAAGTGCAAATTTAAAAAATAATTGTTTGAAAGGGAGCCTTTTCTGGAGAATTTTACCTTAAAGCCGAAAAAAGTCAACGGTGTTTCATGCTGTATTTCATTAGCTAAAATTATTAAAATGCTAAATATAATATTTTTCACTTCTCTTTAACTAATACAAAATAATGAAAGAAATTATGATGAAAAATATGTTGAATGAAAATTCTGCGTTAAAGCGTTTATCCGGTGTTTTTTACTGGTGAATTTCAGATATAATTTTTTTTAACATAATCACGAAACACTAACTGGCTAATAGTCGTTTTTTTTAAAAAATTTTGTTTTTATGTTTTATACATGCTACAAAGTAACTTTAAATTTCGTAATAGAAGGTATAAATTACAATAAATATTTATAATTTGCACCTTTTGTCTTTTATAAAATTCTATGGTGTCCAATTAAATAAACCTGCAATTTAATCCGTTACTTTTTGAAGGTGAATTTCCAATAAAACTTTACAAAAATATTTTAGTTATCAAAATTGTTTTTAATAACTGATTATTTTCTTTTTATAAAATGATTTAGTGTAGAATTACCTCAGTTCTATTAAATATTTATAATTTGTATTGTTCCACTTGTCTTTTATTGAATTCCATGTTTTTCGTTGAATAAACCTGCAATTTAATTCGGAGTATGAACATCAAATGAATTTATTAATGAATGAAATGAATTAAGGTGAACATCAAATAAATTTATTTAAAATCTTTTTGATAACTATCAAAAATTTTGTTGAATTTGGTTGTTATTTTTCGATTTATAGACATTGGTTTGTGTTTAGTTTTAATTTTACCAGCCATAAGTATTTATAATTTATAATATTTGTCTTCAATTAAATTCCAATGAACTTTTTTTTATTAAATTCCAAGTTATTAGTTGAATGTATTTATAATTTAATTAGTCTTAATCTGGTGCTTTTTTTAAAAATTAAATTTAAAATAAAATGTCTCCTACATATTTGCTTGTAACTCATTTTTACTGATTAATATTATATACCTGTACTAATATTTCTTCCTATTTGTAAATGTAAACTAGATTCATCATTATTTATTTATTATTATTTTAAATCTTATAAGTGTAAGGAATGTTTCAAATGCTATTAGCATTTTTAGCAATTTTTAAATCGTGTGTTTTTAGTTTCTCGTAATTTTAACCAAAAAGAGTACATAAAATAAAGAATTTTCACTACGAAATATTTCTCGATGAAAAATACTTAAAAACTCTGATGTTCCTCATTAATTCCTTTAGTTATCATTTTATTCGCTTGCAGACAATATTATGAGATTATTATATGACGTATAAGTACTAATATAATCAGTATTTGTCTTTCATCTATCGCTATTTGCATATTTATCTTTGCTAAACGTGTCATTATTTTAATCTTTTTAAAAGTGAAATAAAGATATACCCTTCGGCCAATAGGTACCAGCATGGATTTTTTTTTCTTCCTTGGGAAAGTTTTAAAAACCAAGGTCCTTGACGCTATTTGTTTGCGAGGATGTTTTTATAAAGTCAGATCTATTACATTCATGTATTTAGCAAAAAATATTTATGTAAAAAATGTGTCTGTTGCAATACTATGTAACTGATTAACGTATGCTAAACGTAATTTTTCTGCCGAAATTTCTTTTTTTAAAATATACTTGAACTATAAGGTTTGGTGTTATTTAAAAATCATATGAGAAATAATTTTTTAATTTTTATTTTATTATTCTCCTTTCCATTCTGTAGGTTTTTTTTCACAATTAAATAAATTTTATTTTAACTAGGAAGATTTTTTAAAAAGTTTTTAATAAACATTAAACAAATACAACACTAACGGATCTATAAACCATATTTTCTTATAGTTAAAAATTTTGATCTGTAGTGTTAGTTTTTAAAAACTAAATGAAAAAAAGAAGAAAAAAAGTCTCTTCTATTTAAAAATTGAATATCGATGAATTCATTAAATTTCTTAGCGTAGAAATATCACTTAGAATGTTAGTGTAAGCTTATTTTTTCCAATATATAAATCGATTTTTTATTTCTATGATTTTCTTCTTATATTTCTAGGATAATATTATCAAATGCTCGTAATGTAAAATTATGTGGAACAAAAATCAGTTTTTGAAAATTTTGTAGTGATCTTTTAAACAGTTTTAATCGACGTTATGCAAATAACTTAATAATACTTAAAACCTTTTATTGCTATAATATCCCACACGATTATTGTTTAAAAATAAGTTACAATTTTATTTGAAAATATTTCAAATTTTTCAGTTATTATCGTATTTGTTTATCTGTTAAATATAGAAGAAAGTTCTTTAAAACCCATGGTTCAATTTAGAAAAAAGAAAGTTTATTATAAGTCTTCAAACGCTTTTTGATTCCTATGATCTTTCAGACGAAAGTGCATCTCAGGCGTGCAAACGATGATTTAAAAGGAAGGAAAAAATTATGAAGTTTAATTTGTTTATTTAATTCATTCACGAACTGCTTTCGGTTCCTTTAATGTCATTGCGTAGACGCTTCAGAAGGGTTCAATTTGAAAAGTGGGAATTAATTAGTTGTTGCGTCATCCTGCATTTTCTGCAGAGAAGATTTTATGTTTTAAAAGATTTTTCTCATCGTTTGCCACGGATGTCGTTGCCAGATGCGAATGATCATGATTATTATTCAAATATTCTTTGCCGGTTTTCCTTCCGTGAGAGGCAGACGATCCTTTGAATCAAAGAACTAAATATTTAATTTGATTTTCTTTGATTTTAAGACTTTTGAACTAAAGGTCGGTGACGCATATAGATTTTGCGGAGCTTATTTTTCAATTAATTTTTCTTTCATATGTGATTAAAAATATATTAATGCAAAATGATTGGCTTTTTGTGAATTAGTCGAGGAAAAATATTTTTCAAAAATATCTTTCCAAAGTATATATATTTAATAAACGTATCATTCTACTCTTTATTTTATAATATTTATTTCTGTTGAAATTTTGAAATGAAAAAATTTAATTGGAATATGAATCTAAGAGAGAAGCTGTCATGTTTTTTGTGATTTTCTTTCGATAGTTTTTTGTACTTTATTTTATCTATTTGTATCCATCCATCTTTCTTTATCTATATACCTATATATTTTTTTTTTCGTTTTTTTAATCAAAGAATTAAATTGTTAATTCAATTTTAATTAATTTAAATAAAATTTTTCTGGAATTTATTTTTGGATTAATGTTTGTTTCGTGTAGGGTTAAAAATATGTATGGCAAAAATATTTAGAAAAAAAAAGCATAGTTAGTATTTGCTCAAACTGTTATAATTTATTAAAAATCATAACTATTTTCCATTTATTTACAATTTCTGTTGCTATGTAAACGAAATGCTATGTATAATACGGGAGAGTTTCGATAATTCGAGGTGGAAGGGACCAAGCCTACCTCGAAATTTCGAAAACTAAAATTACCGAAAACTTAACATTTTAATTAACATTTAAATAAATGGAAACAAAATAATTTTTAAATTTCAGTATTTAATTGAAAAAATTTGAAGGAAATATACTTACATTTAGATGATTAGGGTGCATTTACTGCATTGCACCAAGTTATAATATTCATTATATTATTGCCGCAGACAAATTGTACTTTAAAATAATTGCATAATGTTTCTTATTTAAACACACTGTCTATATGTTTCAGTGTTTAATACAAAAATTTGTTTTTCAACATTCAGTCGTAGTAATCGTCGTAAGACCAATCATAGTAATCATGCTGTGCGTGCGTTGGGCATTATTTGGGAGTAATACTTTTTTTGTTTTTGTTTTTCACTAGTACTGATTTATGGGAAATAGGAACTATCTAGATTCAATTGTATCTTGTTTGAATTTTCAATAGATAAAGAAAAATTCTTCAAATTTTTTTTTGCAAAACATCCGGATTTTCTATGTTTACTTATGAATTCTACGAGTCTACTCAAGCACCAAAAAGCCCTAAAGTCTAACCAAGCACTAAAGTCTAATCAAGCCGATCAAACGTAACATTAAAGCATAAGAAATGTTCATTAATGTTCATTAACATTTTTATATAACAACTGTTATGTAATTAATCACAATATTCTAAAATTATAAATGCTAAAAAAAATACATTTTTTTGTTTCAGTAACACTGTAAGAAATTTTTTGGTAAAAATGGTTAAATAGCAATTTATTCAATTGTTATTTTACCATATTCAAACAAAGCAGTCAAATAACCATAAAAAAGATGGAATTAATAAAGATTTTGAAGTGTTTATACTTAAAACGGAAGATACTCTTTTGGCAATGAAACAAAATTTTATATAAGAAAAATAAACACAAAAAGTAAAAATTACGAACATAACTCTATTCCAGTACTACCTATACATCACTTATGTTAAACTAAAAAAGAAATCTAACAGTTCTTGCTCGTTGTTCCCTCTCGGGAAAAAAAACCAAATCGTTCTAGAACGATTAGGTTTTTTTTCTTCCTTTTATTTGCCCCGAATCAATCTGTATTCAAACTGTTAAATGAAAGAAAAAACTTTATTGATTGTTTTTACCTAATATGGCTTAACAACCAGCTTCATAAAGCTCACTTTATGAAGCCATTTTGTTCCATGCAGTTGGGTGCATACTGTAGCTGAAAGGGCTAATCAGTCAATCTCGTGACTGAATGAATAGGGGTTCGAATCCCAGCGTTTATACCAAAATAATTTCTTCCGTTCCACAATACGTAAAGAATTTTTTGTGTCCTGCAGTTTTCAAATGGGTGACTATTAAAATACGAAACTATCATTCACGCATAAATAACGCAACACAGACTGTCCGTTTAGGTTTCATTTTTATGGATTAGAAACTATGTTAGTTGTAGATGGTTACGAAACCGTATAGTTTTGTATTTACGGTTTTTTAACCGCACCAGTTGTAAACGGCTTCAAAACCGTAAAGGTAAAAAAATGTTCCTAACCGTAAACTTTATGGTTGATCGGATGCACAGATTGCTGTCGGTTATTTTATCGATCATAATGAAACAGATAGATTCTAACAGTGAAGATACAGATAGATTCTAACAGTGAAGGTCATTGTTAGCATCATAAATAGACAAGAATACGACAAAACTGTTTTTATTTACTTAGATTTCAATAAATAAAGATGTAAAAAAGAACCTGAAAATTTTACGCATGGCGCGATGCAATGACTTTGCGATTCAAACCGTTCCAAAATTTCTAACAGTCTAATTATTACTATTTTATAAATTTATTTGACATGGTTTTTCGAAACTCTTTCTCCAAGGAAAATTAAAAAAAGGTGCAGTTTAAGTGCCTTACACTTAAAGCAGAGCTATCATTTTACACTATATATAAAATCTTGCCTTGAAGAATTATCTGTGTTTTAGAACGGACAAGTTACTTAAATATTTTAAAAATTAATAAACTTTTTTTAAAAATCGCCAATTTGGCGATATTTTGCCACCCAGATGAAAAGTATCAAAATCACTGCCTTATTCTCAGTTTTGGCAAATTTTTATAAGCCCAGATAATGCAGCATTGCAGTAAGTTTATATATATATATATATATATATATATATATATATATATATATATATATATATATATATATTCTTTAAATTAAAGTTACAACGTGTTAAAACACGGATTTGCAAAGCACTCCTTCTCGAGCTTTCACTTAAAATAAAAATAATAAAAAAACCCTAATTAAAGTTCTTGTTTTTTTTGTCTCTTCTCGGTGGTTTTTAGTTTTGCGGCATGGGGGTTTATTATGAAAGAGCCAATGAGAAGTCTCCGTTCACTCGCCGACATTCCTTCAGAGCAAATAGTTTGCAAGTATTCGGAAGCTTAAGTACACCCTTCGCGAATTTTGAGGGTCAAATTTTCGAAATGTGGCGTAAAAGGAAAAGCTATCTTCTTTAGAAAAGGTATTGTTGAGTTTTACAGCAGCATTCTAGTTTTACCTTTCCTCTGTCGGCAAAATGAATACCGTCGGGAAATTACTGTCGGAGATTTTTCATGTCTTCAGTTTCTCCTCTTATTTTTAGTTTCTTGCTGAAAATTTTAAGTTACCACTAATGAAGATTTTTTGGACGTGATTATACGGAGAAAAGAAAAAGCGATTGATTATACACTGAAAAAAAAAATTTCGTCAAAACTGCCAGAAATCGATAAAAACTTGCCGTGTTTCTGGCTCTATGGGAACACCAAAAAGCTCGGTAAATTTTACCAAAGCGCTTTGGTAATAATTTTTGTAAAATTAATAATAAACTAAGGTTTTATAATATGTGATAAAATTTGGTAATTTATCATGATATCTTGGCATAAAAATCATTTATCTGGTCAAATTTACTTCTCAGTTATGTATTTTTTACTAAATGTGTGGTAATAAGAGCTAGAAGTTAGAAAACCAGAATTTCTGGTAAACTATTACCATTAAAGTCCAACTATTAACTTTAAAGTCCAACTATTAACTTTAAAGTCCAACTATTAACTTTAAAGTCCAATGATCATTTAAAGTGTGCTTTAAAGTCTATTACCATTAAAGTCCAACTATTACCTTTAAAGTCCAACTATTAACTTTAAAGTCCAATGATTCTTTAAAGTATCCTTTAAAGTCCAATGATTCTTTAAAGTATCCTTTAAAGTCTATTACTATTAAAGTCTAATTATTACCATTAATGTCCAACTATTATCTTTAAAGTCCAATGAGTAACAGCTCTTGGTCGCTGATACTTTATTTTAGAGAATCGGCAAAGTTGTAACATTCGGTGGTCAAAGTAATCCCACTAGAAGATTCTATCTAATACCGGTTACTTTAATTTCTGATGAAATTCGTGAATCATTTTTAGATTTTAAAGAAAAAAGGAAACGTTTGGAATTTTAATAGTTAAAAATTATGAAGCACTAATATAAAAAATTACTGAAAACAAATAAAAGTTAGGACATTTTTGTACAAAATAAACCAAAATATTTTAATTATAAAGCATATGATGTTTCAAAAAAAATAAATAATTATATGTTACCGTGAGTGACTGAACGTTGATATTATATTTATTCTTTTTTTTTAATATCTGCTGAGGATAGATTAGGAGAAGCATCAGTGTTCGAAGTATCGGTTAAATGCATACTATTCAGTGGCACTTGACCTTAAAAAAATTGATGTAGGGCATACCGGGCAAATGTTTACCTGGCAGTGGCACTTAACTAGACCTAGTATATATTTCGGGCATTTACCAAAGTGACTATTTAAATGTCAACATTCACCGGTGGAAGTCAACAACCTATTTCGGTCATTCAGTAACAAATACGCACTTTAAAACTATCACAGAAAACTTATTCTCTTTTCTGCTTTGTTAAATTTCTTATAATGCTATAAAGGAAATTATTGTTTTATTTCTTCAATAGGTGGACTTAAAGGTTTCCATTTCCACGAATTGAACTTAGTAAAATGGAAAATAAATTTTCTATGATAGTTCAGAGAGTAAACATGTTTTGATGCGCCCTGTGTTTTCTTTTACGTCTAAAGTTAGAAACCTCTACATATTTTCTTAAAGTTTTAAATTTTTTCAAAAATATATCATCGAAAAATTGATGATTATTATTTGTATGGCGAATCAGTTTAAAAATAAATTCAATACAATACGAGCATTTTTACAAAATTTTAAATAACGTGTCTCTTTAACAGAAAAAGTTTTTTTTTTCCGTGAAATCTATTGTTAAGAATTGAGCCTTTTTCTGTACCAAATTCTTTAAGCGTCTCTTTAAAATACCGGAGGTAAGCAACGAGAGATAACTGCAAGGTTGTACAAAAACAATATAAAAGCCTCGACTTTCGAGATGGCTTCGATAAAAATCTATACGTGCTTAAAAAACGAACGTTTTTTCTTTTTTCTTTTTTGATGAATAGCTTTCACTGAGGACAGGATAACGATATTCTAGATGCGTGTGATGCGGTTCTTGCCATTTTGTTTGCTATTGTGTTTAAAAATACATTTGTTATTTTGTTCTTAAGAGTGCCAGAATTTTTATTTCGAAAAAAGCGGAAGATTGGATTTTGCTTTATTTTTCCTATGTTGGTGATAATGGTAAAATTTACAGTGTATAATGGTATATAATGGTAAAATTCACAGTGTTTCTTGCTCTATGGGAACACCAAAAATATCGGCAATCTTTACCAAAGCTCTCTGGTAATAATTTTGGTGAAAAAAACAATAAAACTTGTTTTTATAATATGTGATAAAATTTGGTAAATGTGGTAAAATTTGGTAATTTTATCATGACACTTTAGAGCAATGGCATAAAAAGCATTATTTTGGTTAAATTTACTTAGTCAGCTTTGTATTTTCCCCAAATATTTGGTAATAAGATTTATAATTTTAAGAATCAGGATTTGCGGTAAACCTTTACCATAAGAATGAAAAAATTACTAAATGAATCGTTTAAATACACCTACATTTTGGTTTCACTTACTAGAATTAAAATTTTTTTTTAAAACTAGAAATGTCATTACATTACAGTACGGTAATTTCACCAGAATTTTTTTCACCGTGTATTGGCACAGTATCCTACTGAAAATTAGTTACTTATTGTAAATAAAATTTTTGACAATTCTAAGGAAAATTTTTGGTGTATCATAGTGGCATACCAAATTGAAATTTATAAACTGGGCAAACTATAAAACGATAAATAATTAAAAAGACTCATTTCATGAACTAGTTATTATAGAACTAATGGACTGTTCAAGGAAAAAAATTTTATCTATGTTTTCCCAATAAGCGATAAACTTTGTATCGTAGTTATTAGTTGAATATTCTTTACTATTAGGTCATGTTTTGTCTGACTTTAGATTGGCACTTCTGTGCCTAAGGGATAAGAGCACTTCTCAATAAGGGATACATTTTGCATCGTAGTTATTAGTTATATGTAGTTATAAGCTTGTAGACCACTGGTCTACAATAATGTTAATTACTTTTAATTGAAATGAGAAATTTTTTTCTTGTACAAAAGAAGTTATGGTGATTTCAGTTAGTATTATCTTTGACCGAAATTGTGATTGTTTTCCAAGAGCCTTAAACTCATTGTATTTGTTTTATTTTGTTTCTTACTTTAAAAATTTTGTAAAATACCTAACATTTTTTTAAAAAAAAAATTCAATTCACAAGCCGATATTCTTTAAAGTTTTTTTTGTCAAACATTATAACTGATTTGAGTTGGATAGTTAATAGTGTATCTTTTTTCACTGAAAACTTTTTGGTTTCACAAATTTTGCGATCATTAAAAAAAAAAAAAAAAATTAGTTTCAGGTTGCAACTATGTAGCCCTATAAAAACTTTTACTCCAGAAGTGTCGAGTCTTCAATTTCATTCATTAGACCAATTAATATGCATGCGCAGGCTTATTACAGGTGAACTACAATATTTAAATTCAGTGGTGTCATTTTCATTAAATTTTAAGTTTCGTATTGTAAGCCCGTTACCTTTGTAAAAGATTTACCCTCAAAAGAGTTAAGTATTTTGTTGAATCCATTCCATAAATTTATTAATACTCACTGACAGTATTTTCAAACTCAATCCAGAACTTTTTTGAATTCAATTAGCTTTTTTTGGCAAAAATTTTTAGTTGTTTACCAAACTGAACTCATTATGTTTCAGATTTACTTACTGGTTATAAGCAATAACTTTTTACACCAGAAAAGTAAGACTTTCTCTAAATATATTCAATAGACTTATTAACAACAACAAAAAGTTTCGAACCTATTTTCAACTGTATAGAACCAAGTAATGCAAAACAGCATTTTCTCCTAAATCTTTTATTTACTTGCTTAATTTAGATTACTGGTATAACCATACTTATTTACTAGTATAGCCATTAATTTTCATACCTAAGTTTTTTACCTAATCGATTCCATTGGCTTATTAGTATTCGTTGAATTGAAATAATCTTATCTGAATCGAGTAATGCTAAATAGCACTTATGACTGACACTCCTAGTTGTTCAGTTTACCAAACTAAACTGTCTTAGATTTAGTTTCTGGTTGTAAGTCATAAACTTTTGCATCTGATTGACTGAATTCATTCTATAAGCTTATTAATATTTATTGAAAGTATCTTCATACCTAAATTACAACTCATCGGAATCGATTCGTGCCAAATAGCACTTTTGACTAAATCTCTTACTTGCTTATCTAACTAAACTCATTATGTTTCAAATTTACTTACTGATTGTAAATTATTACATCATAAAAAGAAACCCCTTCTCTGAATTCATTCCATAGGCTTATTAATATTCGTTGCTGACAGTATTTGAAACATAAATTACCAACTTATATGAATCAATTGGTTCAAAGCAACACTTTTTTTGTGACTAAAACTCCTAGTTGTTTATACCAACCAAAACTCATTGTGCTTTAGATTTAGTTATTGTTCATAAGTCTTAAACTTTTACATCAAAAAAGGTAAGCCCTTCCTTTCTGTAGGCTTATTAATATTCTCTGAAAGTATCTTCGAACCTACATCATCAAGTTATCTGAATCGGATAGTCCCAAGTCAGCACCTTTAGTCCTTGCACACTGTTGATAAAGGACCACTACGGGGAGAGAGGATGGGGATGCTTGGTGAAGAACAGGATGGAATTGAAAGATTCGTGCACACGTCCTCTGACGTCACTTGAAACGTGACCAGCTTTCTTTCGAAAGCTTTTCATTAGATACCCCCGCCCTTGCTTCATGCCAAAAGAACCATTTTTTTTCCTGCTTTCCACCATCGATCCAGATAGAAGGACGAATGGATGGACAACGGGGTGTCTGAAAATGAGCTGGACCCGAGAGGAAAGGGGGAACAAACGGGAAGGGGGCGTCCACTCCATCCCTCTCACGCACTTAGCCACCCACGCTTCTGGCCCAATATCCCCCCAATTTCGTTTGTGTGATCTTATTGGTGGTGGTACTACTTGCCGGAGGATGGACTCTTCTAGCAATTTCTGGTTTTAGTTGCTGGAAGAAAGTTGTTGGTGGGAAATTTCTAGGGTTGGGGAAGAAATAATCTGGAACAATAGACGTTGCGCGGATGCTTATTGTGGATTGGTTGCTAACGAGATATTACGACTGGACCTAAATCCTTCCAATTAGGTAGAGAGCAAAAGTGATTGTTTTTTTTTTAAATATAAAATTCCTCTTTGGCATTCTGCGAAGTTTTGTGAGAAGGTGCATTTTTTTACAAGTCCCATAAATTCCTTTAAATTCTCATTTTGTTGAAATTTAGTGCTTCCAATCAGTGATGTGGTTAGGTTATCATCAAATCCGTGATGTGGTTAGGTTATCAAATCCGTGATGTGGTAAGGTTTTTATGAAGTTCGTAATGTGGTTAGGTTATTGTAAAATCCGTGGTGTGGTTAGGTTATCAAATCCGTGATGTGGTAAGGTTACTATAATGTTCGTAATGTGGGTAGGTTATTATAAAATCCGTGGTGTGGTTAGGTTATCAAATCCGTGATGTGGTAAGGTTATTATAAAGTTCGTAATGTGGTTAGGTTATTATAAACTCCGTGGTGTGGTTAGGTTATCAAATCCTTGATGTGGTTAGATTGTTATTAAATCCGTGATCTCAAAGGATATATCACTCGTTTTTGATTCGTATGATTTAGATTTAAGTCTCGGTATTTATTTTGTGAGCTTTGGCTTCAACGCCAAAGTCGCATCTCCGCATAGTAACCGTAATAGGTAGGTTGGTTCTTGCGGCTCAAATACAAATTAGTTTAACCAGGCTGACGTTTCTGAAAATTGTGTCTCCTCCTATGTTCGCGTAAGTACTCTTGTCTTTTTAAATTGTATTTACGAAGACCAACGAGTCTTGTTCCACATCTCTTAATTGTTTGTTGCTCGACTTCGCGTGCAGGTCATCGGGTTACCCAAAGCAGGGGAGTCATCCTCTCTGCTGCTGATCAAAATTGCGTTGTCTTCGGATCATAATCGGGGATTTGTTTAAAATCCACTTAATGTGGAATTCCGTCTAAGACCAAAAAGATGTTGTTCCAAGTCCTTGTCTTTAGTAAAGGCAATTTATGAACTAGTAATCCCGCTGAACCACTGAAACAAAATTCATTTAAAATTGATCAGAGATAATTAAATTAATTAAATATTAAAAATATAATTCTGCCAACGTGTTTACTGAATCATTTGATAAGAATTTTTAACTTCTTATAAATCTGTAAGTTTTATTGTAATTTTGAAATGAACTTATGTACCTTAAAAATCATTTTACGATAATACTTTGTAAGCTACACTAAATATGACTCCGAAGTTCATTTTATTTCTTCTAGAGACTGTGAAAGTTTCGAGTTTTATTATAATTTAACAATTTTATTATAATTCGAGATTTATTATAATTCGAGTTTTATTATAATTAATATAATTGTTATTTTGAATAATTTTATTCACGCTGACAGCATCTTTAAGGTTGTTTTTCGAAGGCTCTGTGGTCAATGTCATGAACTCTTCATTGAGAATATTTTCGTATGTTTATAACTGCGGTGAGTTCACAAGAGTGACTCTTGATCGTGAGGTCAAGTTTAGCTAATCTTAATTTAGCTTATCTTAATGAGTGCCTTCTATTAAAATTCGGAACATGGCTCTTAACCTTAATATGAAGAAAAACAGATTTTGCAAAAATGAAAATCATTTGTTGTTAATGCTTGAAAAGTTATTGCAACACTGTATTATTTGAGATCAAAATGAGCTAAAAGTGAAAATTATTCATTGTTTTGAAGGCTGTTTTTCGAATGCTCTGTAGTCGTACTCAGTTACTCATAACTGTTAGGTAATGTTTAACCTATCTTTAGCCAGCGCCCTCTATGCTTATTCTGAAAATGGCGCAAGATGTCAAAGAGAGAAGCTTCAGTTTTGGGAAACTGAAAAGCGTTTGTGGTCTAATTTTTTAATATTTAAAAACCTTCTCCTTTGTTACATTGTCAGGGTTCATAAAAACTTGCAAAAAATGGGAATTAGCTACGATTTTGATAATTTTTAAGTAAGTGGGAAAATGTCACCAAATCGGTGATTTTTTTTTAACAAAAGTATAATAAGTTTTAAAATATTTTAGTTATTTCTTCAGAAAATGCAGCAAAATGGCGTAAAGTTTAAAAAATATAGCTTTGCTTCAAGTGTAAGGTACTTAAATTGTGACTTTACTATTTTCTTTGACGAAGGAGCTTCCAAAAACCATGTTTAAAGATTTCATCAAGGTTGAAAAATCTCGCCAAGTTCGTGATTTTTTTTAATTTTATAAGTTTAATAGTTTTATTAAATATTTTAAGCTCTGGCACCGTTTCAAATTCAAGATAGTAGTTCTTAACGGCACGATGGTTTAAATACTTTTAAATTATAGTTTTGCTTTGAATTCAAAGCATTCATACTCAAGTTTTTATTATTATTATTATTTTTTTATTATTTTGCTTGGCAAAAAAAAAAAATTGGAATAAAATTAATTATGAATAAAATAAGAATTAAATAAATAATAATTTACTAAATTATCTATTACTTAAATAAGAGTTATTGCATATTTGTCACGAATAAAATTTATT
Organism: Parasteatoda tepidariorum; assembly: GCF_982258835.1. Lineage (NCBI taxonomy): Eukaryota > Metazoa > Arthropoda > Arachnida > Araneae > Theridiidae > Parasteatoda > Parasteatoda tepidariorum. The sequence goes on from NC_141763.1 coordinate 97,999,711, forward strand.
AATATTATTATTATTAGTTTGCATTTGTAACGAATAAAAATTAACAATATTATTATTATTTTTAATTAAAAATTTGTTAAATAAAAAAAAAATTCTTTTGTGTAAAATGTTACACACCACTTTTTAAAAATTGCAGTCCCTATTTATTCATCTGAGAGAGACCTATGGCTGTGGTTTTGCCATTTGTAATCTACCCCCCACGAGTCAGAGATGGGATGACTTTGGCATGTACGGAACAAGGGGTTGGAATCGGTTGGGAGGGTCGCGCACACGTTTTAAACCCCCCTCGGCAGCAGTCGGTCAAAGAGAAGTGATGGGTGGGGGGAGGTTGTGTTTTAATTGGTGTCTGTCCACCCTTTTTTAATCCCCCTGTTACCCCCCTCTGCTCTCAATGTGTGATATTTCACACCAGGTTGATTATTTCTATTACAAGATGAACTTTTCCTGGTTTTGCTTTTATTTTTCAGTCGCCTTTTTATAATTAGTTTTCGTTTCAATGAATGTTAGTTTAAGTTTTATTTAAATTAATAATAAAAGTAGTGATAGATTGTTGATTGTTTTATAGTTAACTGACGTGGCTGTTATTGTGCTTTCTGACTTCTCTCCATTTTATGAATCATAGATTTATGAATCATAAGACTTCCTTCCGTAATTAACCTATTTTTTTTTTTGTCAAATTTTTTGTTGCTTATTTTTATTTTGTTTACCAAATAGTAGTTTTCGTGTTTTATTTTGAAAACAATACATTCGGAATTTAAACTTGTATTTGTTTCGCAATATTGTTTTTATTTTATAACCGTTGTTGAACGGTTGATCCAATTTTGGGTTTATGACTACTAATGTTCAACTCTATAGCCTTGTCATTTTTAATCCAATACAGAAGAAAAGGGGGCTCCTGAATCAAGCGTTGGAAGAAATTTGCCTTCGTGGATGACTTTCTGATGAAACCAACCCGTATTTGCGTTACATGGGGAGGAAAACCACAAAACCCTCTTTTGATCAGCCAGACGGTAAAGGGACTCTAACCCATGATCTGAGGATATTTTACGTTAGCACTGTGGTCGGTGCGAGGCGGGTGCAAAATTCGTATCGAACAGCCATCGCTGGGATTCGATCTCGGAGTTACCTCAATGGAAGGCGAATGAATCCCCTGAACCACTACTATAATTTTTCGAACTTTTATGAATTTTTCCTCAAAACTTTAAAGAAATAAAAGTATGCGTTTTGTGGTTTTGAGTTAGTAATTTAAAACTACGCGTTTCTCAGTTTTTCTATTTTTCTAAAATATCTAATTTTATAACAATTTTAACTGATGAAAACCTATTTCGAATGTATTTATCAAAAATCTAAAAACTTGCAACTGTATACTATTTACGATTAATAACTGTGGCAGGCATAATGGGATGCCTATAAGTGGCGTAGTGTGGGTTCCTCCATCCTGATAGGTTGTTGAAACGTGGCATTTGTTTACATTAGCAGCTGTTCTTTCCATTCTTTTTCGAGTAAACCAAGCCCATCAAGTATCCATTCTTAAGTGACTCATTCTATATTCTTTCACTATATATTTCTTACTTAGCACAGAGGCAGGCACGAAACCATGAAGAACATAAACAAACTAATTATACATCGAAGTTGCCAGGTATACAAAACAGAAATATATCAAGGTTAGTATAAATTATATTAACAAATAATAAATCTGAGTGAAGTAAAAGACGTAGACGAGGAAGAATTATATTTCCACGAATTCGATGCTCTGTATTTATTCAACTTCACGTTAAGTAACATTCTAACTTATGCGAAGAAACTTAGTTTGCCTGTATCTAAAGATACTATCAAAAAGAGTAAATAAATTTAAATAAGTTTCACGCCACATTCCTAATCTTTCACCGGTTTAGTTCGGTTGAGAGAGGAAGGGCCTCTTAACATAATTTAGTATTTTTTTTTTATTAAAATAAATTAAAAATCAAAATTGATCAGCCTACTGATGTAATTTCACAATAAGTACTCATAATATTAAAGGCAGTATTTTTTTTTTCAATGCAAAGCTAAAATTTTTGTTGTTGATATTTTTATTACACATTCCTTAATCTTACTATTTATAAAAATCTAATAATAGTGTCGCAGTTTTCTTTTGTTGTCCGTGCATTTTTATTGCCCGGGAAATCACATGGCAGGATCCAGTTTTTCCTCATTCATTTTCATATTGTTTTGGTTGTCATCAGCATATAAGTCATAAAGGTATTGACTTTCTATAAATATTTTTGTAACTCTAATTTATAGTTTTTTCCCTGCACTGCCATGATTACGCTTTTAATTCAAGAGTTTAAAACTAAGAGAATTGTTTTTTATTTTATTATTAATTTGTAATTCTGCTCTACATTTTAAGATAAAGTTACTTAGAAAGGTGGTCGAATCTTTTTAACCGTTTTACAATTATCATTTTTGTGCAAATAACATTAATATACTGTTACAAATTGCAGTTAACGAGATCTAGAACTTAACGATCAGCTTCATGCACAATGAGATGTAAATAAAAATAGTATTGAAAATATCCGCCCGTTTAATATTAGATTGCGGTTGTGAACGAATATATTATACCGCGAAAATATTAGATTGCGGTTGTGAACTTATCAGATGGTAAAAATATACTTGAGGGTGCCCCTTGGTGAAATTGGCGACTTACGTTTGGCGCCATTCCTGTTTGCGCGGAACACCGTGGTAACAGGAATGGAGGCTAAAACATAATTTCAAAAAAAACATTGGAAAATTTCAACAAAACATCGGCCAACACTTTATAAAGTTGCAATGAACCAAGCAAAATTAAATAAACCCAAGCAAAATTAATTAACCCCTAAAAAAGCATTTTGAATCGAAACAAAAATTTCTGGAGTAAGCACAGAAAGAAAAGGAAAAAAACAAGCGTTTGTGGTACCGGGCTGGCGGTGACATTTTTTTCTTAAGTCCCTTTTTATGACTGACCACATATCTTTGATCTTATTGACCAGAAGCAAAAGAAACCTTACCAGCTGGTATCCAACGTAGAACTAACGGACCTCTGAAATTACATATGCCATTTACATATATGAACATTTAAAAATAACGCTAAAATCTAAAGTAATCACGATTGGGTTTCAACATCGCTCAGCTTGGCGATCAACCGCGAGCACAATTTGGCGAGAATCAAGGGGCACCCTCAAATATAGTCTACCCCATCAGATTTCTTAGCACAATATAATGTTATAACAATAAAAATGTTATTTCAAAAATAATTATTACTTCGAAAAATTACTTCTGTACACCAATAGATCTAAATACTTATAATACTAATAGATAATAATGTTTGAGACTTGGAAACACAACAGTAAACAAAATTCCTTTTAGTACATAGATATCAAGTGAATAATTTTAACTTTAGTAGAAAAACTGTTTTCTGCCAATCTGCCAAGATACAACAATTATTGCTAAGCGATCATCGGGATTGGTGAGCGACAGCGAACAGGGGCTGTATCCCCCAAGTTATTTAAAAAATTTTAAATGTTGTACAATATTTAAGCGATATTTTTCATTATTTCAGCTTGACGACGTGTTGTTATTCACTAACCTTTTGCTGGGTTATGCTATTTCAGACCTACGAAAATCCCTAAACCTGAAAATTGTTTTCAAGACATCGGTTGCTTTTGTGGTGATTCTGTCTGCTTCACTTTCTCTATAAATATCTCCCAGAATTATATTTGATAACGAAAATAAAAGCGAGGCGGTAAATATCCCGCAAACAAACAACTCCCCTTTTCCCCCTCTTGTCGAGACAAGCACAATAACCTTATCCAATGATTGTCCCCCAAGTTTTCCTTCCTTTACGAGAGTTGTTTACAATGCTGTCGAGTTCCTTGCATTTTGCTTGATTTGCCTTTGGTTGCGGTTATAGGAAGCACCTGGCGCCACACGCGTGCCTTGTTTGGATTGGACAGATCCCTGCTGCTGTTGGTTCTCTCTTTAGCAGTATTTAGTTATAAGTTGAGCCAGCTGCGATAAAAATAGTAAAGAGCTGAAATGGAAAAAACATTACTGCTTAATAATGTAATCTATTCCTTAGAGATTGTTTTTCCGATTCCGCTTTTTACTATTTTTGTGTCAAGTTGCTCAAAAATTTTCTGAAAATACTGATATCTTTACGTACTGTGTCGTTTACGGGTGTTATTCCAAGGAAAATAAAAGAGCCTCAGTTGAAGGTTCTTAAATACGATGTCTAGATTTATTTATAAACTAAATATGGCTTGCTGAAAAACTGCCTGGACTTTAAAATGGAAAAATAGCTTAAATATTTAAAAAAAAAAAAAAAAAAAAAAAAAAAAAAACAGCCAATTTCGCAAGTACATTCGCCAAGAAAAATAAAAAAGCGACATTTTAGTGCCTTAAACTCAAAGCATAGCTATGATTACAAACCAAACTTATTATATATTCTATTTATTGCCGAAAAATTCAAAATGGACAAGTAGCTTAATAATTTAAAAATATAATCACTTCTTTTAAAAAATTGGTCATTTGGCGAGATTTTTCCACCTGAATAGAAATTATTAAACATAACAAACAATATTCAATTTTGAAAATTTTCGTGAGTGCAGGTAACGTAACCTTGGAGAAATTAATCAAATATCGAAAAAATTAGGTCATAAATTCATTTCATAGTAATTAATCTGTATTTTGATCGAATAGACTTTTTGTACATTTTTCGTAAGTAGCGTTGAAAGTGGTATTAATAACTGTTGCAATTTGGCAACAGTTTTAAGAATTGCATATTATTCGTGTAAAGATGTAGCTTTTGAAAATAGCTTTAAAACCATTAAAAATTCTAAATTTTTGAATATTTTTATGAGCTTTTTAAGAAAGCATTTTAAGAAAAAAGCTTTTATAAAAAATCATGTTTCAGTTTTTTATTATTTTTATTATTTTGAAAATTAATTTGTCTAAAATGACTTTAAAGCTAGATTTTCCATACTTGGATCAAATGGAATTCATGGTGGCTCGCCGAATTAAAAATATTTTTTTAATAAAAACATCAAATTTTTCTTGTAATGAATTACATCATGCAAAAATATTAAAATTAATTATCCAAATAAAATCCATCTTTCAAATCTCAAAAAACTACTCATAAAAAACTTTTAAATTAAAGTTATTATTTTGTTTCTTAAATCATTCATATCGTCTTAATTACTGTTTATTAAAATTATATACCGTGAAAGCTGTTAAATATTTTCCCATCTCGCAGTTATCTTTTCTTCTTAAAAATATTCTTTTTCACTTTCCTTTTAAATAAATGTAAATTATTTAAATAATTTATCCTAATATTTTCCCAATTTATCCCAATTAAATTACCTTTTAAATAACAATCCTTTTATAATTTAAAAAATTATTAAATAATAAAATAAATCCTTCTAAATTACAATTATTATTTTGTTTCTTAAATCATTCATATCGTCTGTCTTAATTACTGTTTATTAAAATTATATACCGTGACAGCTGTTAAATATTTTCCCATCTCGCAGTTATCTTTTCTTCCTAATTAATATTCTTCCTCACTTTCAGTAGAAGTAATAACATGCTGTGAAAATGACACGTTATTTTCCATAATAACTGTCGCGTCACCTTATTAAATAACATGACACTTAAACTTAAAATTAGTTATGGCATCGTTTTTCATATTAGCTCAATATGAATATTTAAAGTAGATGATGTTAATAATTTTGAATATGCCGTGGTTTGTTAATATGCGGTTGGGTGTAAAAATAAATACGTGGTTTCAGGTGTACTGTTGTGTTGTCATTGTGAGTTGTTGTAATTGTGAGTTCAAAAATATTGGTTTTAAATTGTAATAATGCTTTTTAAGAGCTTTATTGTGTCACTTTTAAGATGTATTGATTTTAAATTTGAAAAGTATTTTTGCGTAATCTGTCGTTGTTCAAAAATATCAGTTTTAAATTTTAATAATAGTTTTTTAAGAGCTTTATTGCGTTCTCACCTGCTGTTCAAATGTATTGGTTTTAAATTTTAAAATTATTTTTGTGTTGTCAATCGTTGCTCAGAATAATTGGTTTTAAATTTTAATTATAGTTTTTAAGAGCTCTATTGTGTCACCAGTCGTTGCTTAAAAATATTAATTACTTATTTTTAAAGTTGATGAAAGTTGCAACTTATTTTCGATATTTTATTAACGGTTTTTAAGAGTTTGATTGTCAGTCATTGCATTAAATATTAGTTTTAAATTTTAATCAGAGTTTTTAAATGCATTATTGTGTTTTCAGTAGCTCAAAAATATTTACTTTAAATTTAATATTAGCTTTTAAAAGTTTAATTGTTTTGTTAATAGTTATTCAAAATTATTGGTTATGAATTTTAAGAATAGTTTTTTAGGAGTATTATTATGTTGTAAGTTGTTGCTGAAAAATATCAGTTTTAAATTTTAATAATATTTTAAGAGTATTTTTGGTTTATCAGTAGTATCAGTATGGGCTATCAGTATAACTTTTAATGGCAGTTTTTTTTTTGTAGTATTATGGTGATGTCAGTCGGTCTTGAGTTTTAAAAATATTTTTGTAGAATATTATGCTGTCAGTAATTTCTCAAAAATTGGCATGGCAATCTTAATCTACATTTATGCACGATTAGAGTATTATTATTATTTTTATCTTGGATCAAGTATTCATTTGTTATTATTTTATTTAATTAATTTGTTTATTTATTGTAAAAAGATTTATTATTGTTCTTTCATTTTTCCTCAAGCTAGTTCACGATTTTGTTTGACGTTCAAAATACTTTTTTGGATAATCTTTCATCATTTTTTTTATTCATACATTTATTTATTTAAAATTAATGAACAATTCAAACTCTCTGTTATATTATTGAAACTTTTAATGGTGGGGATTTTAATAGTGTTAATGATTCTTTTCATTTTTATTTGAATTATAAATGTTTTTGTATGTGGATTTCATTCATGATATTTATATCTCCCATTTGAATATGCTTTCATGCTTCAATTTTTCTTAATTAAATCTAAATACGGTGAATTAATTGAAATTTATCTATATCTTTTATAAATATAAAGTATTCGCTTATAAAAGCATAATTATGCCACTATTTGCTCGTTTTGACTAAATCAAAATAATTAAATTTTTTTATTTCGAAACACGCGATCAGCGGTCTACACTTATAAGAATTTTAGTGGATATCGCAGAATTGCATGGTAAATAGCTGAAAGAATGCCTTCAAAGGTGAAAATAAACTCTTTATTTCTCAATTATTTCACGGGCGAAAGACTTCGAGTTATTTTTTGATGGGGATAAATATATAAAACATAAGCATCGAAACCACCTTTTACCGCTTTTTTTGCAGAAGGTTCTGACTTTTTTTACCTAGAAATAATTCAGAAAGGCGGAAAGGTCGAATAAGACTAACCCAAATCCCGAAACCTCGCCAACTTAATTTGAATACAAAACAATTCGTCAAAAACACATGCTGAGTTTTTATTTTTTTTTTATTTTAACATCTTGGATGCTGTAGTTAGTACCCTTTTTCTCTGGGTTATTGGTACTCAAGCGAGACTCACCGGAGACGAGATTAAAAAACAAAGAACTGAATATTTCGTCGGAAAACGACATTTTGTGCCATTGTACTCCTGTTGGCATGATGGAGCGGTTTTTTTTCTTCTTCCTTCGCCATCTACATCTTTGCCAGAATGGTATTCTGTACAAATTGAAGGTGATGTTTTGTCTCCTAGTTTTTGATGGATGGGCTCTGTCTAGGATTATTTTTTGAAGAATCTTTTAAGGTGGGATTTAAGTGACTTTTAACTCAGGTTGAGAATTGCCTATCATGCCATTATAGGCGTATTGCTTTTGCGCTTTGAGCTTTTCCACCTCTTCCTAGATAATTATAGCTAATTAGCCATTTTTTTTACTCTTTTTTTTTGCGGGTAAAAGTGTTTATTCTCTCACTGATTCAGTTTAGCGTTTTTTAATCGTAATAGTAATTGAGTGATTGTCTTTGTTTTGTAACTTAAGGAGAAACATATATTCTTTTCAAGTTTTTTAAGTTTTTAAAATTCTTCACCTTGATGATTCTAACCGATAACTCGAATTATATTGTTCATAGCCGTTTTTGAATATCGCTTACTACTTTTGACACATCCGGTCAAGTTAGAAAGCCGATTAACAGCCGATTAATTCATTACCACCACTGATGCTATTAATATACCGTAAACCGGGGCGAGTCTACCCATTTTTTCAGTTTGTCAACTTTCAAGTGGTCAAACTTTTGTAAATATTAAAGAAAAAAGGCTTTTAATAGGTGTTTCGTAATCGCTATTTATCCCTCTTTAAAGCTGTGAAATCGATTTTAGAAAATATTAACAGTTACGCTGTTACTGTATATTTTTATAGAACTGCTGACAAATCTCTCGTATGGGGCGAGTCTACCCATTCTACTAAAATGAATGTTAACATTGTAAATAATCAAATTTTACTATTAAATTGCTATTTTAGTTACTATATAGGATATTTATGAAGTAAAATTCATAACTTTATTATATATTTCATTTTTTTATTCATAAAATAACATAAATTGAGTATTTGATCGATTATCACATTTTGATAACAGTTTTGTTTTTATAATCATTAACATTATAAAATAACATTTTTTTCTATTGTTGATAAAAATAAATTAAAATTAATATAAATTTGCATTTAAATAATTAATAAATAATAATAATTAAAGATTATTAACAAAATCGAAATTCAAACATTGGGAATCATGAAAAATCCTTTTCCCATTCTTTTGGGAGGTAATAATAATTTATAAATAATAATTTATTTAACTTGCATTAAATAAAAAAAGTTAATTTTGTAATATAAAAATTGAAAAAATAGGTAAAATAAAAATATATTTTATATTTACATTTATATTTAACCTATAAATTTTCTTATTAATGATAAATTTATCAATGCAGAATTAAAATAATACACTCAAATTCATTTAAAATGACTTAATTTTAATATAAACAAAGTTCTAAATTATATTATTATGCTTTATTAAAACTAAATACGAATGGGTAGACTCGCCCCGCGAATTCTGGCTTTTTGTTTACAACAGCAAAACTTACATTCCTTTTGTTGTTTTTTTTTCATATAAAATTAATGTAATCTTAGTCTTAGATAAGTTTATCACTTAACCAAAGTGAAAATAGTAATAATAATAATATACTTACGGAGCGCCAACTAAAAGTTTGCTGATTTTCAATACAAATCTCTCAAAAGACGTTTGAACAGGTCCGTTAAAAAGACACCAAATAAATAAAAACGGATCAAACTACTACAGCGCCATCTTCCTAAGAGTCTGAACTGAGTCATCCGTCGGTAAAAAAATTTTTTATTTGCAATTTAAAATAGTGAAAATTAAATAAAACTAAAATGGGTAGACTCGCCCCGGTTTACGGTAATTGATTAAAATAATTCCAGTGTTAATTTAAACAATCCCAATAATTGGCATTTCAACAGTTGAGCTCCTATTGCTATCCGGTTAATGGTGAATGGTTTTCATTGTTTGTCTATGAACGGAAGGCCATATAAATTGAACGTGAGTCTCTGTGACACCGGGGATAAGGCGTTAGCTTTCCAATGAGATGACTCAGATTCGAATCCCAGCGTTGGCTGGTGGATACGAATTCTGCTCCCGGCTTGTACCCACCACAGAGCTGACGTAAAATATCCTCAGTAGTAGACGATTCATTGGTTTGAGTCCCCTTGCCGTGAGGCTAATCGTGGAAGAATTTCGTGGTTTTCTTCTCCATATAAAGTAAATGAAGGTTAGATCCATCAACAAGTCAGCCCTGAAGGCTAGTTTGTCCTTATGTTTAATACAGGAATTCCCTTTTATTCTGGGTTAGGTTTAAAATTACAGGATTACGGAGTTGAACATTGAATAGTGATCTGTTCAACGCCGGTTATAAAGTAACGTGAAATTGAATTTGGCTAATTTACCATTTTTTTTTACTCCTTATTTTCCGAATGTGTTGCTAAATAAAGTGTTAATTCACTTAATGATTCAGTTACTTAACGTTTTTTTTCCAGTGTCTTTTAATCGTAGTAGCGATCAATTAATTGTTCTTGTTTGGTACTTTTAAACAAAATGTACTTTCCAGTTTTACTTTTACATTTTTAAAAGAAATTATGCATGACGTTTGATTTAGAAACTTTTTAATTATTTTCCCCATTAATTAACAACGATTATTAATTTGACAATTTTATTTTGAATATTAAGTAGTATTTTTGGCACATTTGTCTTAGTTAGAATCCCAATGGTGGCGGCTCAAATTATGCATATCTTGGAGCCTTATCGACACCTATCTTGAATATTATCTCATCCCTTGTAACAATTTTACATTGGCCCCGTTGGGCTCAAAATTGACTAATGTAGGTCCCATAAGAACATGCACTGAGGGACCTATATTGGGATGTCTAGATTTTTCAATATTGATCCTAGAATACTTTCAATATTGGAACAAGATTCATTTCTATCTGGGACCAATGTTAAAAAATATAGACATCCCAATGTTTACGTGACATTATAAATCTATAAAGGTCCTATTGAAAGCCATTATAGGACCAATATCAGGGGAAATTATTTGATGAAACTTGGGTCCGTTAACGAACCTTTCACAGAATATCTTTTCATAAAAACGGACCCTTCACAAAATATTTTAACTTAAAAACGGACCCTTCACAAAATGATTTTTCGTTTAATCGGACCCTTCACAAATTTGTTTATCTTCATTATTGTTTTGTTAATTGAATAAACCTTTCCTTCCCAGGGCAGAAAACAAGAAAGATGGATGTAAATGAATTAAGTTTTGTCTTCCGGCAGACGATTCTACCATTATTCGTCCGAAGTGAATATTCTGCATTCAGCAGTATAGGCTAAATACCAAATATTTGCATGTTGCATCTCTAATTTAGAAGCAGCAATTGCTATTTATTTTTGAAAATGTAATTTTTTTTACTATAATTTTACAGTGTCGAGCATTATCTCGTATCTATTTACAATTTAAAAACTCATTTAAAAAGTTTTTTTTCATTAAACGGACACTATTTGCACAAATTCATAAAAGCAGGACCCTGGTTGAAAAAATGTGAGTAATTTTTTCACAATTTCTCAAAAACAGGACCTTTCACAAAATGTCTGGACAGACCCCTGAATATTACAAAATATAGGCACCCCAATTTATTTGCTTGTAGATTGTTGTTTAAGGGACGCGTGTGCAGATCACTCCCATGTGGGGCTAGGCTTAAGAACCCCGTAATATGTGATCTAGACTGTGCAGCAACAACAGGAGTGGGTCAATGTCGCCGTCACAAATTACAATTCAGTTCACTGTGTCCAATTATCTAAGTACGCGTGTTTCTATCTTGGTACACGTGTGCTGATCATGTACGAAAATCTAAATAGAGTGTTTGTTGAAACCACCCTGCCTATGAGCAGCCTTGGTGGGGCGGTTAATTTATTGACAATGTCAACCTTCAACTTCAAGTAGGTACTCAAGATAGAATCAAGTTAACGTACCCTATATACTAGCAAACTGGAATTTAAAAGTTGTAGTTACGCTACTGGCTCTATAGGGTAAGCATACAATGGTCCTATATAAAAATTAATATGGGTCCTATGTTCAAAACCATTTGAGGACTAATATTAAAAAATTTAGACACCCCTATAGTGGTCCTATATTGTAAACCTATAAAGGTCCTACTCAAAAATAAATATTTGTCCAGAATATAAAGCCATTCTAAGACCTATTATTACAAAACTTATACACCTCAATCTCGGTCCGATATCGAAAGCCATTCTTAGACCATTGTCTAGAAATATATAAGACTATTATAGACTTGCAATTAAGGACCAGTTTTGTATTTACATCTATTGAACCTGAAAATACTTAAAATATTTTAATAATATCCATTTCTATATCTAGTTCCAGGATTGAAAGAAAATTTTTGTTTAGGATTATTTATTATGAAATAAGAAAACCTCTGTGTAAATGCTTTGTCTTAAAACTCTCAGTTGATCCAAATATCTTGAAAATTAATTTAATAATAGAGCAGTTAAACACACATATTTTGGAAAGGAAAAATTGCTTTTACTCATACGGACTTTGGGGTAATTGGTGCCTTAAAAATTTATTCTAATTCTTGATATTGCAGGAGGTTAAAAAATAGAATGAGAAAAGCCTTTCGTTATTGACTTTTTAGGTTTTATTTAACGGCTATAAAATATCTGGTTAATCGGCCAATTTTAAATAGGGTCTACATTAGAGGAATAACGTCTTTAAAATATCGGGCGAATCGTACAATTCTATATATGGCCTATATTGGCTGAGTAACGGCTTTAATATATCGGGTCAATCGGACAATTTTAAGTAGGGTTTACATTGGCTAAATAACGGATTTAAAACATCGGTTGAGTCGGGCACTTCTATATCGAACCGACATAGGCTGAGTAACGGCTATAAAAATATCGGGTGAACATAACAAATCTGTATAGGGCTGATATTGGCGAAATAAGGGCAATAAAATATAGGATCAATTGGACAATTCTATATAGGGTAAACTTTGGCAGAATAGTGGTTATAAAATATCGGGTGAACTTAACAAATCTGCATAATTGATTGATTGAATGTAGAGTTTAGTGGCACAAAGTCACAAACCTGCATAAAGCCGATATTGGGTAAATAAGGGAAATAAAATATCGAGTGAATTTGACAATTTTATATAGGGTAAACATCGACATAATAGTGGCTATAAAATATCGGGGGAATCGAACGTTTCTATATCGGTCCAATATTGGCCCTTTAAAACCCTGTAGCGCCAAGATTGGTGAATATTGGCCCAATAAGTTCTTAAGTTATTTTGCTGCTAGGGATGTAGTAGACAACGAACTGAACTCTCTTTTATCACGCTTATCATTCTCGGTTTTCTTAGTTTAACTCATTAACTTACAGAGTTGCTGTAGAACAGGGGCATTAGAGAGAAATATGGGAATTTTATCAAACAAAGAAAAAAATCAAGGTAAATGTCAGGGAATTTAACTTAAGTACCCAAGAAGTCAAGGAAAATGAATTCATATTAGTTTAATGTACTTAAAGCAAAAACTTTAATATTTTTTTGGAAAAAAAAACATTTTGTACTTTTAATAATATTAAAATAAAGAAAAAGCAGGTGTTTATTGTCATTGTTAATGGAAAGCATAACTGTTTTATAATGCATTTTATGCTAAAGAATAGGGCATAACTGCCATCGGTTGCAAAATCCCTTGAAATTCGATCAAATCAGTCGAGAAAAGTCAAATTTCTTTTTATATATTTATTTATTTATTTGTTTTTGACATTTCTGGCTATCTTGTGTATTATAATTTAGTATATTTTAACTTAATATCTAATATCTTCGAATATAATATCTTATATTAAAGACTTAATATCAATACTACCTTATAGATATAATACTTAATATCTAATATCTTCTTCTATTTAATGTCTTCTAATATCAAAGTTTTATGATATTACAAATTATAATGTAAAAAGATTATCATAAGACTGTATTGCATTATGTTAGTAAAAACCATTTGAATTGCAGTTTTTTTTTATTTAATAAATAAATCTAAATGGAAAATTTTAAAAAATTCCTTAAAAAATTTTTAAAAAAATTTAAAATAAAATTAAATAATGCATAGTTGTGAGAAAAATATATTTTCAGTATAAAGGAAAAGGAAAAATATTTTCATTTCGTTGAACTCAAAATCATTGGTGCAGAAAGTTAAAAGTGAAATGAAATTTTTGCTTCCAAGAAAGGATTAGTGAACTTTTGAAAACTTAGTAAAAATAAATAAAAGAACGCCAAACTAGTTCTGTAATAGTTAATTTTCTTCTATGGTTTATTGTTCTCAGTTAGGTCAATAATCTTTTTTTTAACTGCAAACTTTTCGATTTAAATTGATATTAAAACTATATAAGTAATGTATATAATTTTTCGCTTTATTATATTCAGTGTTTGTGTATTTTTAAGTTCTAGGTTTGTATAATTCGCTTATACATTGCTATGAAAAATTCTGTTTGATAGTTGTTTAAATATGTTTTAAAAACAAGTTTTGGTTTCCTTGAGAAATTGATGTTTACATACATGCTAGACTCCGTAATCATAATCGAAAAAACACAATTTGCTCGGTTATTGAACCTGATGTTTAACTATTCTTTTTAGAAACTGATACGTATATACGTCTTTATAATTCGACTGCTTTTGCTTGGAGGAAAAAAACTAATTATTTCTTTATTTGAATTCTATTTCTTACGTTAAAAAATAATAAATAATAAGTCATGTTATGTTACAGCGCTGAAGATCGTTTGGCGTGTGTTTTATATCTTGTTTCCATTCTCGTTTGCTGTTACGGCTGACATTCATCATTTCGTGTTTGGCAACGGAAGTGAACCACTGAGTTGAATCCGTTGAAAAGAACAAGTTAAACGCGATTCTTGCATGTAAAAAAGACGCAAGAAATGTGTTATGGTAGCCTAAATATTCAATAAATCATGGCAAGCCACATTTTTCTTGTTACGTTGTTTTTTTCCCCTTCGTAATTCAAGATGCAATTCTGATGACTAAATGGTGTTTCATATATTATCCATCACTACGAGGTGATTAGTTTCCTTTCTTTTTTGTTTGTTGATTATGATATTTGTTTTCCCCCAATTTTTTTAATTTAATCATTGACATCTCTGTAACTTAGAGTAAAGTTGCTTTTGTGTATATTATTTTTGCTCCATTTCCCTGATAAAGTTGATGTTTACTTATCTTTTTGACTGTTCGTACTGATTTGATTGTTTCATGAAAATGACTTCCTAAAGAAATTATAAATTTTTTTCACTTATTTTAAATATGATAAGATAATGATTTGTTGAATTGATTTATTACAATAATAACAAATAATAATAATTATTATTAGATTAATAATATTATTATTAATAATATTATTATTAATAATATTATTGTTGATAGAAGCATTATTATTATTAGAAACATTATTATTATTATTAGCAGTAGAAACATAATTATTATTGTTAGAAACATTAGTATTATTGTTAGTAGTAATAGTAGAAACATTATTATTATTATTAGTTGTAGTCGTTGAAACATTATTATTATTATTAGTAGTAGAAACATTATTATTATTAGTAGTAGTAGAAACATTATTATTATTAGTAGTAGTAGAAACATTATTATTATCATTATTTTAGAAACATGTTTAAAAAAGTAATTTAATGCTGTTAAATGGTAGAATAAGGTTAAAATAATGTAGAATTTTGGAATTACAGTAGAATTTAAAACAATTTGTTTAATTTAACTGAGCATTAAAATTTAAAAAATAAGAAAAATTCGAAGTCTCACTATGTTTAGAATCTTATTGTCCTTCCTTTTGAAATCTATTAATTTTGAAAATCTAATTTTTATCTTATTAATGCAGTATATCAAGATAATTTTTGGGGAGCAAAATAATTTGCAACATTAAGTGAAGTTAAGTATGCAAAATTGGGAAAGCTAATTTTAATACTTTTCTCAAATTTAAAACAAAAATATGGCATTAGAGATATTCTATATCAATCATGAAAAACTCCCTTAATGACATTTAAATTGGCATTCAAATTTATAAATATTAAATATTAGCTAAAGTGCTGATTTGAATATCTTTATTAAGTGAGCTATGTCGCCTCCAAAAAAACTTTTTCTTCAAATATATTTCACATAATTCAAAAGAGATTAAACCTTCAATGTGATTCTCTCTACTTGAAAAGAAGAACTGAACGAGATTACAAGGATTTGATGATTTCCTTTGCCTTTCTTAAACTAAATATTAGCTGTCAAAAAAGGCATAAAAAGTTGAAGACTAAATGAATAAATTTGAAGGAAATGTTTTAGAATAACAGACTAGCTCATGTACACAAGAATAAATGTTTCTAAATAATTCCCCTTGTTCAACACCATTTTGAACAAAATGTGTAAATTCATTTCTCCAGCAGTGTAAATTATACAGGTGTAAATTAATTTCTCCAACAAAGTGTTTGGCTCCTTAAAGTAATGAAGAAGTCACAACAATTCCAAAGAAGTTTGTAGTCATTACATTTTTAAAAAGAAGGAGTTGTAATTAACTGCATTTGTAACAAAATAGTTGCAAATGAAGTAAACTACAAAAGTAATGTAGTTTTTCTGACCACTGATTATATCTAATACCTGTCATATATTATTATATATTTCTATTATAACATATATTATTATATATTTCTATTATATTAATATCACTATATAATGCTTCATGTTTAATATAAACCAATATTATATCCAAAACCCTATTGAACATAGTGTGTAAATAAATTTCTGTAGCAGTGTAAATTATACACAGTTGTCAAATAAGTTCTTCAGCAAAGTTCGGTTTCTTTAAAGTAGTGAAGTAGTCACTACAACTTCCAAAGTAGTTTGTAATCACTACATTTAAAAAAAAAAAAAACGTAGTTGTATCTAGATACATTTGTAACAAAGTAATTGTAGTTGCAGTAAATTACAAAAATAATGTAGTTTTTCCGACCACTGGTCTAGAGTACTGTTCTAATATTTTTCAGGCGCCCAAGAACTTCGACGACCCTTTTAAATACGCAGCCTTGCCACTAAAACACTGCTGACTTTCGCACACAACGTCATAAAAATTACGTCCCGGCGCCAAGTTAAAAGGGCGACTTCTGCAGCATCCCCCTCTCTACTTCTTCGCATTTCTTTTTTTATTTATTTCAAAGTTTTTTTTCTTCTTCTCCCTTTGGATCGTGTTCTGACCGCGAGGTAAAAATGTTAAGATTATTAAAACCTTCTGAAATGGGGGATAAGGGGGGTAAAGGGATGAGATGAGAGTTATCTGCTTGGCTTTATAATGATGAAGTGGTACACTTAAAAGGTAGATCGAGTAGGGGCGGCTCTGTTTTCCCCTCCCCCTTTTTTGCAGATAGGGCGAGACTTTTTTTTTCGTCATGTCTTGGAGTCGCCCCGAGCGTCTCTTGTCTTGCTTGCCACAGCTTTCAAAATTGACTAGACTTTTATTGAAAGCCGGAAGATTTAATTTCAGAGGACTGAAAGTTTCTAAGAAAATGGACTCGTTGCATTGCACCCAGTGAAAGCCTTGCTTTTTTTTTTGATTTTTTTTTTGATTTTTTACTTTTAAGGACTTGGTTTTAAAAATTAGTTGGCCCAATATTTTGGTTCTTACTATTTTTAAATGGCATGATATGAATATCAGATAAGAAGTATATATTTAAAACGGAATTTTTTTTCAATAAAAATATTGTTTTTAAGGAAAAAAAAAAAATTCATGTTGATCAAAATTTTCTGATACTGACGGTGAATTTAAAAAATAGGGTCTTGAGTGATCTTATTTTTTATGAATTAAAATGAAAGTTTTTGAAGAATAAGTGAATGAGTAAATCATGATATTCTCCTTTTCGTATAAGTGTATACCTGATAAAAGGTAACCTTTTTTCTTTTCGAATATTTGCTTCTGAAAAGAATTGAATTCTTAGTTTATGCTTTTGTTGTATCGAATCATTTTTCAAAAATAATGAAACAGAAATTTTTTTGGGAAAAAACTAGACTTATGGATTGAGTAAATCTTAAGATTTTATACTTTGAATACTTGTTCGAATCTTTTTTGGCTTCTGATAGGGTTGTTCAATTTTAGGTGCTCTCCGAATTTTTATTATAACGGATATAATAGTAAAGCAATACCCGTGATGCTTTGAAATAATTCATTATTTCGTTAAATTTTATAAGGGTTGGTTCGTGGTTGTGTATATAATACATTATAGGAAAAGCAAAATATCTGTGACTTAGATTCTTTACAAAGATAGAACCAAGTAAGATAAAGATAAAATTATAGTTTTAGTATGTTCCTTAATCATTACAGTTGAAAAAAATAATCTTTGTCATTTTTTTTTCTCTCTGTTAAATTGCAGGTCTACGTGAAAAGATCTTTATTGAGTCTGTAAAATTTTGATTTAGAATTATTTTTCTCGACTTGAGACATTTTCATAATGAGACATTTTATGAGACTCGACAGGAAACTCGAATGAGACATTTTAATAATCAATGTCTTTGTAGCGTAATCACGCCACGTAAAGATACGTAGCATCTTAAACAAACGCGAGTATGCGTCAAACTTACGTATGGGAGCGTACGGAAGCTAACATAAATTTGCGAAATCTCCCCATTATTTACTTAAAAATATGAATTTTCTAAATTCGGCTCTAGACTATTTCTTAAGGATAACTATTTCAATTAAAGCATGCTAGTTGAAATCGTACTTTAATGTTAAGTTAAAACCAGGGGTCTGTCCAGACATTTTGTGAAAGGTCCGTTTTTCGTGAAATTGTGAAAAAATTACTCACATTCTTTCAACCAGGGTCCGCTTTTATGAATTTGTGCAAATAGGGTCCGTTATTGCAAAAAAAAACTTTTTCAAGGAGTTTTCAAATTGTAAAGACATGCAACATTATGCTAAACACTGTAAAATTATAATTAAAAAAATTTAATTTTAAAAAATAAACAACAATTGCTGCTTCTAAATTAGAGATGCAACATACAAATATTTGGTATTTAGCCTATATTGCTGAACGCAGAATATTAATTTCGGACGAATAATGGAAAAATCGTCTGCCGAAGACAAAACTTAATTCGTTTACATCCATCTTTCTTGTTTTCTGCCCTGGAAAGAGTTCATTCGATTAATAAAATAATAATGAAGATAAACAAATTTGTGAAGGGTCCGATTAAAAGAAAAATCATTTTGTGAAGGGTCCGTTTTTAAATTAAAATATTTTGTGAAGGGTCCGTTAACGGACCCAAATTTCTTCTAAACAGACCCCTGAAAACTATATTTCTGGACTACGGTTAATAAAGTTCACGCCATATGGCCTCCGGGCGATTCGGATTTTGGACACCCCTGTTCTAGTTTGTTCAAAAAGAAAAACGGGAAAAAAGAGGAAAAGAGGAAAACAGCTTTATACTTTAAAAGTAGAAAATAACGAATCTGTTATTTTTCAATCCGCACTTATTATCCTCTGATCTAGTTCCCTTTCCACAATTTTTCCGCATTATTACAGTTCTTCGCGCCCTAACGTACTAAACCGAAAAACTTTTATGTTTATATAGAGTGGATCCAGAAAAAAAAAAGCACCAGAAATACCAGAACCCATCTGTAAAGGGCACCGACTACAATTACTCCATCCAAAAATCGTTTTGGGGTGGGGCAACTGAATGGAGAAACTATATTCCATCCACTGTTCTATGCAGCCCCCACCAGAATTTTTTATGTCGAATATCGATACCAATTTTTTCCATCACAGAAGTTGATAGGGGGTGGTGGGTAGTACGTGTATTTCGCTTTCTTGTAATGCGAATACCGACAAATGGGGTTTTATTTCGACCAGAAGACATATTGGCGAAAACATTTCCCTTTTGTTATATGTTCTGGGGTAAGGGACCCTTGTGTAACGGCTCGCTGATGTACCAGCTGTGACAAATGGTGGGGGGATGCATAACTAGGCTAGTTTTGGTAAAAAACTATTCGGAAAATATGTTTTGCTTTACATGCTTCTGCTGATTTCTTAATTCTATTTCTTTTCTTAATGTTGGTATGTACAGATCTTGTGATAAATTTGACGGTTGGTCAAATAATATACGTTTAATTTTTTCTTTGTTTTTTCTTTCAGCTTTTGTGTTTACTTGGTATATTGTCTGTCCTTGCTGCGGAACGCTATTGTGAATCTCTTATATCTCCAGAACCGTTATCGCTAGGGCTCTGAAATTTGGTTATTGATAACATAAACATAACATAAGCTAAACATAAAACAAAAGAAATTTTTTTTTTTTTTTTTTTTTTTTTTTTAATATAAATGTGTCTATATCTCCTTAAATATTTAAGCTAGGCTTGCGAAATATTGTGCAATTATTGTATATAATATCCAAAATAATTGCTACCTGTTAGAAATTTATTGCTAAATTTTTTTGACATAGGGTGCTCATAAACACTATTTTCCGTTTGTAATTTAATGTCGATTCCTTAAACCTCTAAAAGCTATAAACTTCATTGATAAGTATGAGAAATCGTATACCCAAAACACTTCTAAATTTATAAAATGACTCTTTAGTATTAATACTATACATATACTCGACTTGGGGTATATGTATAGTATTATACTATACATATACCCCAAGGAACTATAATTTTATTTCAGTTGTTATTGCTATATATATATATATATTAAATTATAGTCGTAGTCGAAACATCGTTATAACTTCCCAGCTGTCAAACATATATTCAGCACAGAACCGGTGACCAATACTCGCATTAATGTTAATCCAAAGTATGGTAACCGCTTATTGAGAATTTCGTCTCGGGAATTAAGATACTTGGTATGATTTTCAATTGCACACAACAGTTGGCGATGGATGATCATAAATTATTCGCCAAGAGTCTTTTTCCTTAATGAGTTGTAAATGGATGGCCATGAATGCATACACAAGTGGGTGAAGCGGAAATACAGATCATCTTCGGAAGTGTGAAGTGGTCGCTGCACTTAAACTGTCAAGCTTCTGAAGATGAATGTCATAAATTGTTCACTCCATGTTGTGGTGGGTGTAGGAAATTGATTAGATTATTTTTAGATCGATCCCTGCATTCGAAAGTGTTCTTTATTCGTTTGCTTAAATCGGTTCCTTCCTTTTCTGCTTTTTTTTGTGTCCCATGCCACAGAAAATAAATAAATAAAATTTTTATTTTAATTTAGAACACTAGTCCCCAAACTCCGCGGCTCCGTGGTAAAATTATTAAACTTTGGCCGATCCACAGCGATGAAAATAGATGGAGAACACTGATTTAGAACAGTGGTTTCAAACTTATGGACCGCGGATAGCGTGGTACTGGATGCGTGAACGCTGGACGAGAGTCTAAGCCAGCTGTTTTCAAGTGGTGTTGCTCGGAACCCTAGCGATCACAGGAGTTCCAGTGTTTAAATTGTTTTAAATCAGTAATTATTTTTGAAACTTGTAATTATATTTAAATCGAAACAATAAACCATAATGTGTTTCTTTTGGTTATTTTTATAAAATTATTTTAAAATTACTTATTAAAAAATAATTTAAGAAATTATTTAGGAAAAAAAATAAATAGCATAATTTATAAAAAAAATTTCTTGTTGAACTTTTTATTCAAAATAAAGTGACCAAATTCAAGAATAACGAATTGTGTTTCTCTGGTACCTATTCTCATCGTTTATGAGAATTTTTTTTCGAAATCTATAATTGAGCTTATTTTATTTATTTTCAGCTAAAGTATGCACCAAAAACAAATTCAGAACTTGACTATTTACCATTCAAGTGTGCGAATTCACCTATTTGACATAAAATCTATTACTTGAAGAGTTTTGTTGATGAAACGATTATTGAAAAGATTATGTTATTCGTCACTTTAAATACTATCAAAATAATTAAAAATCATTCTTTGGTTAGTGCTAATAAATTTTTTTATATGTTTATGGTTCTGCTAAAAGAAGCTCGATCATAAAAGGTAAATTAGTTTCTCGGGATGATTTCCTAGTCATAATAAGATGTGACGTATGTATATTGTTACAATATTAAAATTATTAATATTGAACCTGCATAAGTAAAAGGAAAATGTAATGTGTAACACTTTGTTGACATGAACTATTCGCTTTTAACTTTGCAATTCTTCCCAGCTTATAGCTCGTTTTGTTTCACCTTTTTGTTGCCCACGCGAGAAAAAAAATTTTCATTCAGAAATTTATAAACATGTACGTTTACGCTTTCATGCTTATGACAGCTCACATGCTTCATATTTCAATTCTTTGTTGTCAACACCTCAAAGTAATGATAATTTTCTTTACCATTGTGTAAGAGAAACATATATTTCGTTAAAATATATATTTCGCTTCTTTACATTTTAATAAAAATATTGATATTGCATAAAATTAAAAGAAACTATTTTTTTTAAAAATTCTCTTATATGTTTTTTTTTTTTTTTTTTTTTTTTTTTTTTAAAAATTATTTGTACAATATTCATATGTTTCAGTGTATATAATGTATATATTTTTTTGTATTTGTGTTGTCACGAAATTTTAAAAATATCATGAATATTTCCTCTAATTAATTTACTATACATATAACGTTGATACTTTTCTGATTAATTAATTATATTCTGTGTTAATTATTCTATTAATCTATAATTAATTCATGTATTAATCATTCTATTAATCTATATCGAATTCATACATTAATTATATTCATATTAAGATTAGTGAACACTCGTTTAAAACTAAAATATTCATTGAAAAATAAACGAAAACTTATTCAAAATCCCAGATCTATTTCTTTAAGGGAGGGAGGGGGCATAATTTTGCTTTACATGTGTTTTTTGTTGGTTTTTATTTGAAATCGAACTATTCTTTCTACGATGATTCTTCAATTTATTTTTTTTCATTTTATCTATATTATCTATTTTATCTTGCTACTCCCGCTGTTGTTACCCTTGCTTGTTCTGATACAAAACATCATTCTCCCGTGACAATTAAATCACTCATGAAAATCCCGTGACAATTAAACGGAGATCCATTTTGGTTAAACAAAAGTATGAATTGAAGATTTCTAATTGCATTTATTTCATTTTCTTGACGAATAACATTAATATAAATACTACATTACTCAGACTATTTTTCCCTTTATCTAAATATAGTAGAATTCTGTATTTATTTTTTTATTAGAAACATGTTATTGTTAGCTTTAA